>NC_136483.1:69290094-69302594 GCF_053919585.1 Euprymna scolopes
GTCATGGTTATGGTCTTTGGTGTTGTTTCAAGTGAGGGCCACATCATGCCACCTCGCATCTACAAAGCTTGAAAGTCAACACCAAAGTGTACCTGGATGTGCTGAAGAGTGTGATGATGCCTTGGTGCAATCAGGTGGCCGCTGGAAAACTCTGGGTGTGGCAGCAGGATTGGGTGCCGGCCCTATAAGTCAAAAAATACCCAGGCTTGGCTTCAGAAGGAGTGGTAGGACTTTGTACCCTTTTCCTACTGATCCCCCTTCTCCCCTGACCTGAACCAACATTGGCTTGATCATGTGTGCAGGATGGAAGTTGGTCGCATCCCAAAAGGCATCCTGTATGGCAAGCTGGTCTCTGGAACACGGCAAATTGGACGATGAACTCTGCGCTACAAGGACACCTGCAACAGAGATCTTAAGACTTGTGGCTGAATGCCATAAGATTTTGAGTCAGAGTCATCGGATCACACAGCCTGGCGAGCAAAGGTCAAGAACGGCATCAAATTAGCAGAAAAGAAAAGAGAAAGACAGTGAAGAAAAGAGAACCTACAGGCTAGAGAGGATACAGTCTACTCTTGTCTCCCCCACCATTCCTACCGCTGACTATAACTGCAACATCTGCCAACGTAGCTGCAAATCTAAAATTGGACTATTTAGTTACAGCAGAAACTGCAGTAAACAAAACTAGATGCAAAATGCCATTGTCTCAAGAGACAGATGATTGCCAATAAAAAATATTTATTCCAAAAAAAACATAAATTGCATCATATTTTTTCATGATGTAAAACAATCTCACTCACTCCACAACGCTATACACTTTTTGAAATACCAACTACCTTTTCATTCCGAAATAGAACAACATCCTTTTCAAATGTATATTTTCAAATATTGTGCTGGTATTTCATTTTCCTCAATTTAATCATCTTGAGGAAGTCTTTAGATAAAGATGAAACGTTGATGAACATATAACTTGGTTTGTTCCTTTCACACACACAAGCACACATACATATATATATATATATATATATATATATATATATATATATATATATACACACACACACACACACACACACACACACACACACACACACAAGGTGCCTTCAATAAGTTTTAAGCTTTTTTCAAATGGGCACTTTTATTGATAGCACACATGAAACTCTAGTCCCCTTCAAAGTAATCTCCTTCGGCTGCAACACACTTGTTATACCGTTTCAACAACTTCTGAAAGGCCCCATGGAAGTCCTCTTGTGTGAGCATGTCAATCACCCTTATCGCAATCTCTTTCATATCCTCAATTGTCTCATAACAACAGCCTCTAAGGTTTTCCTTGAGCTTATGGACTAACCAAAAGTCACAGGGAGCAAGGTTTGAACTAAACGAAGGGCGAGGAACTATCTTGATGTCCATTTTAGTCAAATAGTCTATGACAAGAATAGAGTTGTGGACTGGTGCATTGTCCTGCTAGAAATGCCATACGATTTGAAGAGTGCTGGCCTGTCCTGATGGAATCCCTTCCTGAACTTATTATTCTCATCTTCTTCTTCTTGTTTCACAACGTGGTGAGACAACAACAACTATGGAAGGCAGTAATTACTGAGGATACAGTTAAGAGCCTCAGCATTTCTATTCCGTCGCGGTTTACCACCTGACGAAGACCAAAGGAATAGTTGGCCAAAACGTTGTGAAACAGCAACTATAAAGATGAGGATAATAGTCTGCAAAAAAAAAAAAAATAAATAAATAAATAATAGTATTCTTTGTTGACTATGTGTCGAGTGAGAACCCACTGCATTTAGATTATGCCCGTGATATCAAAAAAGTGGATCATCATGCGTTTGGGTGGATTTGCTGTGTCTCTGGCCTTCTTGGGTCTGAGAACTCCATCATTTGGTATATACACCATATAGCAGTAGATCCAGCTTTCATTGCAGGTCAGTAGAGCATCATGAACTGCAAGATCTGAATTGATCAGCTCAACCATCTCACTGCTGTCATGACAACGTCTTTCTTTCGGATCTTCTCTGAGCAACCTTGGAACAAACTACACGCAAATCATCTTCAGTTCCTCGCACTGACATCAAACTGCGCCCTTATTGTTTTTATAGATATACGACTGACCTTATTCATGAAATTCTTCATTTTGCCAATCGATTATAGTGTTCTGACTTCTTACTCCTCCCAATCCTCTCATCCATCCTTCCTTGAATCTCTTATGCCACTCAAAAACTGATGCTTGATTCATGTAAGATAATCCAAATGCAGTCTGAAGTATTTCATGCGTTCCTGTGATATTTTTTTTTACCAAGTTTAAAACAATTTTATTGCATATCATTTTTCGAAAGTGTCATTACCTCCAGATTGCATTTTTGGAAATTCACTAATTGTGACAATCAAGCTTTAGTAGGGTGTATTTCTATTCCTGTTGCAGCTGTTCATTTGAACCTGAAATCATAAAAATTGGTCAGTCATCTTATAAAATGTATAGCAATAACATACTGAATTTTCAAGCGTCTACGACAATTTTAACTACCTGTACAAAAAAGTCTGGAAACTTATTTAAGGCACCTCGTATATATATCTTAGTGTGGAATAATTTCTAACTAATTAATTAATTATTATAAAATTTTAAATCGGTAAAGAAATGTAAGAAATAAAATAGCAAGTCAGACAACCACCTTAGACTGATCTAGCTACTTGAAATGAATTCGGAAAGAATAAACCCCCCACTTTATAATTAAAAGTCAATTTTTTTTTGTTTGCTTGTTTTTTAGACAATCAGAAATGATGGAAATTTATGGATAAAAAATTGAATTATTGATATAATTTATTATGAAGATTTTAGTTATATGTCTAGATAAATAGCAAGTGCAAACATTTGTGAAACATAATTTGTTTCCAACCTGTTTGACGACAGGTACACACTAGTATAATATTGAATAATATAAAGTTGGCTCGATAATTTCTCCGCCGGTCATGTTATTATGCGCTGTTTTCCAGTATGATGTTTGAGCTAAGTTATTTAATGTTAACGCCCTTATTTCAACGCATTTACAATGCAGGAGATTATGTAAAAAAAAAAAAAAAAAAACCTTCAAAAGAATTAATTTTAATGAAATGTATTTTTTTTTTTTTAAATCCAATAATGTTTTTTTCACAGAAGACTTCGTCGTTTATAAAGCATACATTTTCAACGGCTAAAAGCACACACATACATATATTGGCGCAGGATGGACACAGATACACGCACACATGCACATGCTGGTGCATACACATCTTTCTCTGTTCTGTCTGTATGTCTGTCTGTCTGTCATTAAATAATATAATTTTTTTATCCGTCATCAGTTAATATCCTTCGTCTAAACACACACACACACACACACACACACACACACACACACACACACACACACACACACACACACACACACACACACGTGAAACCGAATAAATTACAATATTTATTAATCTATCAGATTATCAAATAATGAATTAAAAATAAAGAACAAATATCAGCAAAAGAAAAAAAAAATGAATTACTGGTTAGCATAAATTAAAAAAAAAATATGCATTAAAAATTCTGAGCAAAAAGAGTTTTAATACTATTTTATAATCTGTCCTATCTTGCCTTGACAGAGTTCAAAATTGGCTTCGAATCCTAGTAGGTGAGACTTTTTCTCTTCCCTGCAACCTCTTTCTCACAGAAGAGACGTTTTGAGCCTATCTCTGCTCTATCGTTATTTTCAAAGCCAGTGCTCGGCTGAGCTAAAATCTATGCCCCGTTCTCCTTGCCAAACTTTCACAAAAACATTCGACTAGCTGCAACCACTGTCAGCCGATTACAATATGGTAGCCTTCAAATCCAATGGATAGTTGTTGAGCCGACCTCTTAAATAATCCTAATTCTACCTAATCTACACCGTTAGTGATTACTTGGGCTAGGACAACAGCATATTCTTTTCATTGTTTTGACTCGAGTATATATCCGTTGATATTTTATATGTTTTTTTATAGAGTGATGTAGTTCTCAGTGGATTAACTGTGTCTGTGTCGGATATATACTAGAGAGTCAAAACAATGAAAAGAATATGCTGTTGTCATAGACCTAGTAATTACTACACCACCACCTTACATTCATTAACCCTTATCCACGAGTAGCCTTCGGGCCTTGATAAGTGGTGACTCATTTGTGAAAAAAAAAATGAAGATTCCGTTTACCTTACAATTTATTAATTTATTTGTTTTTATATATTTTTTAAATTTATGCTACCTAGGAATCCATGTTTACTGATTTTTTTTTTTTTTTACACTTTGATGAAAAAGGCTTATCTTTGAAAATCTATGATTTTTTCCAGACAATATTTTGTTCCTTATTTTAATTCCTTGTTTGGATTTTTTGGATGGGTTACTAAATTTATATAGTTTAATACAATTTATTAACTTTTTTCATTTTATCATCAATTTTGCTGTTTGTTAAAATTGGCTTTATTTAAAATAAAGGCAATTTTTGTTCTTGTTTAAAAAAACACGCACACACACGTACACACATACACGTACGTATATATATATAAAGAAATAGGGAAATTGATGACGAATGAAAAATTGAATAAATTATATTTATTGATCCATAAAAATTTCAAACAAGGAATTATAATAAAGAAAAATCCTTAATCCATGGATTTTCAAATATAGGCCCTTTTCATCAAATGATAAACATTACTAAACTGCATATATAAATGCATATATAAATGCATATATATATATATATATATATATATATATATATATATATATATAAACGTGTGCGCACGTGTGTGTATTTTTCTCTCTCCCAACTTGCCTGTCTGTCTGTCTGTCTGTCTGTCTGTCTGTCTGTCTGTCTCTATCTCTTTATCTCTCTCTCTCTCTCACTCTCTCTCTCTCTGTATATATATATATATACATATATATATATATATATATATTGATAAATATATATATCTGTATATATATATATATATATATATATATATATATATATCAAGTACTGACGCCAATGACCTCTGAAGAGCTCGTTAGTGTTACATGTTCAGAGCGTTGACGCGAAGACGTCCGCCTCTATGCGCTCATAATACGCCGAGACGAAACTTTCAACAGGCGCTGCTATTTGCAATGCTACTACGATTTCTGTCTGACTTGTATCTGCATGTTGCAAACGATTTGCAGCCCAATGTATCAGCTACTTAATTATTATTATTATTATTATTATTATTATTATTATTATTATTATTATTATTATTATTATTATTATTATTATCGGCTCACATGGAGCTTTCACACAAGTCAGCAAACGATCTGATTGGAGATCTGTGGTGTTCTTTGGAAGCTGAGTGACAACAAGTCTCCCCAGACGTCTAGCTCTCTCCTCCTCCTTCGATAGCATTTGCAAATAGATTTGCATCATCGCAACAGCCTCTTAGCATTGATTTCTTGCTGGCAGTGGCCATTGGTTTATACTGGAATTTGAGTGGCACTAAACCTCCCCAAGATCCCATTTCTCTTCGCACTTGTCCAGCGGAGGTCTGGCCAGTGCTCCCTCCTTGGTCTTTCCATCCTCCTTGACCCTTCTCGGCTCTTTGGTATCACTTTTTTTTTTGGGGGGGGGGTGAAATAATGGAGAGATGCATGATTGGGGGGTGGGTAGAGCATGTAGATCTGTAGCTTCGGTGTTCTTCATTCCTGTAACGCTTCTTCGTTATATTGTTTTGTGTTATTCTCCGCATTCAAGGTTTTCCTTAATATTTCAGCCGTTTTCCTTATTGTTAGGCGTTGTATTTTTGCAGCTATTCCTCTGATTCCAATTTCTGCCATTCTTTTTTCCAGGTTTTTCGGGATTGTTCCTAGTGCTCCTACTATTATTGGTACTATTTTGATTTTCTTCATCATCCAAATCCCTTTTAACTCTCTGGCTAGTTCTGTGTATTTGCTTCATTTCTCTTTTTCTTTCATACTCACCCTGTGGGCAGCTGGGACAGCAAAGTCTACGATTTGACAGGATTTATCTTTCTTGTTAATTATTACAACATCTGGTCTTCTTGCTTGGATGGGTTTGTCCGTCTATATGTTCATGTCCCATAGGATTTTGTGGTTCTCTTTTTCGAGTGCTGTTGCGGGTTTATGCTTGTACCATTTATCTGTATGCTCAAAATGCAGCCGTTTGCACAATTCCTAGTGCACCACCCTCCCCACTTGGTCATGCCTGTTTTTGTATTCCTTTTGGGCCAGTTGCATTTACTTACTATATGGTTTATCATTTCGTCTCTTTGTCCACAGAGTCTACATTTGCTGTTTTCTTGTGTTTTATCGATCCTTGGTTTGATATGGTTGGTTCTTATCGAGTTATCTTGTGCTACAGTTATTAGGGATTCAGTTTCTCGGTTTATATGTCCTTTTCGCATCCATGTCCAGGTGTTTTCCTTATTCTCATCTTTTGTCATTCTTATGAATCTTCCGTGGAGTTGTTTCTCTTCCCATTTCTCTTTTTTCGTTTTGTCATTTGTCTCTCTGTTGTCTGTTTTGTTGGGTTTTTTTCAGTGTCTCTCGTTGCCATAATTATCCTTTCAATGTTTTGCATGATGTATTTTTCTAGTTCTTTTTTTGTGTCCTTCATACAGTCTTCTATACAGATCAGTCCTCTCCTGCCGTCTTTCCTTTTCACGTAGAGTCTGTCAATATCGAACTTTGGGTGCAGTGCATTATGCATGGTCATGAGTTTCCTGATTTTCTGGTCGAGCTGTCTCAGTTCTTCTTTTGTCCATCCTATAAACGGTCCAGAGTATCTCACTAGTGACACTGCTCATGTATTTATGCCTTTAATTAGCTTTCTGCTATATAATTTATTTTCCAGGAGTTTTCTTGTTCTCCTGAAGTATTCCTTTCCAATTTTCTCTTTCATTTCTGTTGCTCTGATGGTGTTCACTTCCAGAATTCTCAAGTATTTATAGTCGTCTTGTTCCCCTAGTGCCCTCATTTCTGTTTGGTTGGTTAGTTCCATGCCTTCTGTCGTTTCCAGTTTTCCCTTTTTTATAACTAGTAGTGCGTACTTTTCCATTCCAAATTCCATTTGGATATCTTGGCTGAAGATCCTGGTAGTGTTAATTAGTGTCTCTAGCTCCTTTTCGGTTCTTGTACATCAGGTGGTTCATTTTTTCCTCCGTATTGGGGAACTTGTATCCAGCTTGGCACTTTCTCAGAATAATATTCAAGAGCATCATGGCTATGATGAACAGTAATGGTGATAATGAGTCTCCTTGGAAGATGCCTCTTTGTATGTTAATTTCTGTTATGTGTTGTCCATCTGTTGTCAGTTCCAGTCTCCATGTTTTCTTTGCATTTTCTATTACATTGGTGATCCCGCTTGGTATTTTATACATTTTTAGGCATTCTATTATCCATGCTTGGGGAATCCTGTTGTATGCTTTTTTGTATTCGATCCATGCCATGGCTAAATTTTTTCTCTTCCTTTTTACCTACTTTAGGATCTTTTGATTAACATATAGCAGATCATGTGTTCCTCTTTTCTCTTTTTGGCATTCTTTCTGTTCCTCGGTTATTCAGTGAGTGGTAGATTTGTTCCTTCAGTTGTGCTGTTAGTATCT
Organism: Euprymna scolopes; assembly: GCF_053919585.1. Classification (NCBI taxonomy): domain Eukaryota; kingdom Metazoa; phylum Mollusca; class Cephalopoda; order Sepiida; family Sepiolidae; genus Euprymna; species Euprymna scolopes. Next base: position 69,297,729 of record NC_136483.1, read on the forward strand.
TCCACATGGTGGGTAAGCACGTGATTGGCCTATAATTGCTGGGGACGGTTCCTTTCTCCGTGTCCTTCTGTAGCAGTGTGGTTCTACCTTTTGTCATCCAGTCTGGTACGCTTGCTTCCTGTATACATCTTCTCAGGTTTTGGGCTAGCCTTTTGTGTAAGGTTGTGAATTTTTTGAACCAGTATGCATGTATCCCGTCATGCCCTGGTGTTCTCCAGTTTGCCATTTTTCCTATGGTTTTCTTTGGGGTTTCCTTGCTGATTTCATTCTTTTTTTTTTTTTTACACAGTGATCACCACTTATCAAGGCCGGGAAGCCACTCAGGGATAAGGGTTATTGCAAGTACATTATGTTAGTGTGGAGATTTGATGAAGTGTTTACTTAAGGGGGCGGTTCATTAGGAATTTGTTAACGTTGGACTTGAACACATCCAAGTTGTAGTCCGGAGGGAAGCAGGCAGACGGAACAGAGTTCCACAGGCGTGCAGTTCTAAGAAAGAAGCTTTGTTCATGGAATCCACGTTTTGATTTAGGCACAGATATAGAGTGGGGGAAATTTTTCACAGTGGATTCAACTAGACGGGTGTTTTTTGTGAAAGATTGGCGAGGGGGGACCAGAGATTGGAGTTCAGACGAGCACCTGCCATGGAAATAACGATAAAACAAGGATAGGCTCGCAACATCTCTTCTGTGGGAGAGAGGTTGCAGGGTAGAGAAAAGGGCATCCCCCACTAAGCCACGAAGTCTATTTTGTACTCTGTCAAGGCAGGATAGGCTGTTTTTAGCAGCTCCTGCCCAGATATGGCAACAGTATTCCATCCCTGGACGTACTTGGCTTTTATATAGATAGAGAATTGCATCAGTTGTGAGATATCTTCTGGAGCGGTAGAAGGATCCCACCATCTTTCCAGCGACCTTGGCAACAGACTTGATGTACGTTTTCCATTTCAGATCAGGAGTAAAGGTCAAACCCAGAAGCTTGTCAAAACACGGGGCCTCACCCAGACGAGAGCCATCCATCACAATTGATGCCAGATGGGGATCAGAGCGTTGATGATGTAAGGATAGGAGTTTGGTTTTGGATGCATTAAAGGTAACCAGCCACGTCTTCCCCCACTGAACCACGCGCTCGAGATCAGAGGAGAGAGAATCAGAGAGAGCTTTGTCATTTACAGCCTTTGATGTGTTACCGTAGATGGTTGTGTCATCAGCATAGATGTCAACAAATGATTTAAGTATGTGTTTAGGGAGGTCATTGATGTAGATCAGGAAGAGAGTTGGGCTCAGGATTGACCCCTGAGGGACTCCAGCATTTATATTGCAGGCTTCTGATTTTTGTCCATCTACCACTACTCTTATGAGCCTATCGGAGAGAAATGATTTAATGATTGAGAAAATATTTCCAGTTATACCGTAGTTGGAAATCTCTGTTCCTTCTTCGATTTGTTGTAACTCTTCTTTCATGTTTTTCAGCCATTCGGCATTTCTATTGTGTTCTCGTCGCTCTTCCCATATGTTACTCCAGTAGAGTTTTGTATCTGTCGGATTTGGTTGTTCTGTTTTTGTTTTTCCTCTGGTGGTAAAATTGGCGTTCGTTGGTTTCAAATGTTCTGTTTTGTTTGCATTGTTCAGATTTATATCTATATCGTCTCAATCTCGCTTCTTTTGCTTTTATTTTTAGGTCCAGTTCTTCATGTTTCTTGTTTAGCCTCTCCCTGCCAGTTACATTTCCAATATTCTTTTTTTTCCACATTGCTTTCTTCCTGTTGATCATTTTGGTTTCTTTTTTATGTTTCTGTATTTGAGTTTCTAGTCTTATTTCCCATCCAGGTTTTGTCGGTCCGCTTGTTCCCGGTTGTTTTTCTGATTTGAGATTCATACTTACCATTTTGGCGCCTGCGTAAATGAGGTTGTTTAAGTCTGCGATTGTGTTTGTTGGGATGTGTGGGAGGAGCTTGTTAGCCTTCTCTGTTTCTGTTTTTAATTTCTTCTGCTCTTGGTTCTTTAACGATGGGAGTTTTGTTTTTTCCTCGTTCATGAACTGTGTTATTTTATTTATTTCATTTGCTTCAGTCTCTGTTAGTTCTGTTTCATTGTTCTCGGTTTCACCGTTTTTAGTCTTTGGTCTTCATAGGTCCTGGGCCTTTGGTGTTTTTACTTGTGAGGCTTCAACTTGTGGGGTTTTTCTACGAGCAGTTCCATTGCGGGGGTGTTTCTTGTTCAGTTTCCTCATTTATTTTTTGCTGAATTTCTGCTAGTTCTAATTTAGAGAGCCAGCCTTTCTTGAGTATCAGTCTTGCTTGGTCCGCAATTCTTTGTTCTGTCACTTGGTGGTCACTGGAGAGGTCCCATAGTTCTTTCATTCGTTTCCGATAACCTCCATATCTATATTCAGGATGACTTATATAATAGCATTCCATTTCGAGTCTATTCTCTTTTGTTGTCCATTTCTTTCTTCGTTTTTTTCCATTTTGATGATTATCACGGCTGTGCTGTGTTTGTTCGGTGTCATTTTGTTCCCTGAAATTAGAGGTTATGCTTACCTGTTCAGCGTCCATGTTATTTGAGTTTCTGAAATTAAGAAGTTGGCCAATATTCGCAGGATGACGACCGGGTCCCCCATGCTGGCTACCGAAGGAGCACCTGCTGATCATCCAGATCTTTCTTCTGGCTCCCATGGTTTGAATTATTTGTACTTGACATTTATTATTATTATTATTATTATTATTATTATTATTATTATTATTATTATTATTATTATTATTATTATTATCATTATTATTATAATTAATATTATCATTATCATTATCATTATTGTTATCATTATCATTATCATTATTATTATCATTATTATTATTATCATTATTATTATCATTATTATCGTTATTATTATTATCATTATTATTATTATCATTATTATCATTATCATTATCATCATTATCATTATCATTATTATTATCATTATTATCATTATTATTATCATTATTATCATTATTATCATTACTATCATTATCATCATTATTATCATTATCATTATTATGCTTATTATTATAATTATTATTATCATTATTATTATTATTGTTATTATCATTATTATGCTTATTATTATTATTATCATTATTATCATTATTATCATTATTATTATCATCATTATCATTATTATTATAATTATTATCATTATTATTATCATTATTATTATTGTCATCATCATCATTATTATTATCATTATTATTATTATAATTATTATTATCATTATTATAATTATTATCATTATTATTATTATCATTATTATTATCATTATCATTATTATTATCATTATTATTATTATCATTATTATATTATTATTATCATTATTATCATTATTATCATCATTATTATTATCATCATCATTATTATTATCATCATCATTATCATCATCATTATTATTATTATTATTATCTTTTTTTTTTTTTTTTTACACAGTGATCACCACTTATCAAGGCCCGGAAGCCACTCAGGGATAAGGGTTATTGCAAGTACATTGAGTTAGTGAGGAGATTTGCTGAAGTGTTTACTTAAGGGGGTTGTTCATTAGGAATTTGTTAACATTGGACTTGAAGACATCCAAATTGTAGTCCGGAGGGAAGCAGGCAGACGGAACAGAGTTCCACAGGCGTGCAGTTCTAAGAAAGAAGCTTTGTTCATGGAATCCACGTTTTGATTTAGGCACAGATATAGAGTGGGGGAAATTTTTCACAGTGGATTCAGCTAGACGGGTGTTTCTCGTGAAAGATTGGCGAGGGGGGACCAGAGATTAGAGTTCAGACGAGCATCTGCCATGGAAATAACGATAAAACAAGGACAGGCTCGCAACGTCTCTTCTGTGGGAGAGAGGTTGCAGGGTAGAGAAAAGGGCATCCCCCACTAAGCCACGAAGTCTATTTTGTACTCTGTCAAGGCAGGATAGGCTGTTTTTAGCAGCTCCTGCCCAGATATGGCAACAGTATTCCATCCTTGGACGTACTTGGCTTTTATATAGATAGAGAATTGCATCAGTAGTGAGATATCTTCTGGAGCGGTAGAAGGATCCCACCATCTTTCCAGCGACCTTGGCAACAGACTTGATGTACGTGTTCCATTTCAGATCAGGAGTAAAGGTCAAACCCAGAAGCTTGTCAAAACACGGAGCCTCACCCAGACGAGAGCCATCCATCACAATTGATGCCAGATGGGGATCAGAGCGTTGATGATGTAAGGATAGGAGTTTGGTTTTGGATGCATTAAAGGTAACCAGCTACATCTTCCCCCACTGAACCACGCGCTCGAGATCAGAGGAGAGAGAATCAGAGAGAACTTTGTCATTTTCAGCTTTTGATGAATTGCCGTAGATGGTTGTGTCATCAGCATAGATGTCAACGAATGATTTAAGTATGTGTTTAGGGAGGTCATTGATGTAGATCAGGAAGAGAGTTGGGCCCAGGATTGACCCCTGGGGGACTCCAGCATTTATATTGCAGGCCTCCGATTTTTGTCCATCGACCACTACTCTTATGAGCTTATCGGAGAGAAATGATTTAATGATTGAGAAAACATTTCCCGTTATACCTAAGCTGGAAATCTTGTGAAGTAGACCCTAATGCCATACCTTGTCAAAGGCCTTTGATATATCAAGAGCAATTGCCCTAGAAAGAAAGCCTTTGTCAAGAGATTCACTTATCCTGTGGGATATAACTGTCAGCACATCTGCGGTAGATCTTGCAGAGCGGAAACCATATTGTGTGTCACTAAGAAGGTTATTCCTGCTGAGGTGGTTGACTATTTCTCTATTTAATATGGATTCCAGCAACTTACTCATAACACACAGGAGACTTATAGGTCTGTATTGAGA
>NC_136483.1:69307594-69345094 GCF_053919585.1 Euprymna scolopes
ACAAAGCCCAATACCAAGATCAAACAGAACATTTTTGTACTTATGCAGAATACCGATCATGTTATGTTTTTTTTTTTTTTTTAAAATAGGATGTTCAAGTTAAATTCAATGGTTACAGCATCTTTTGTTTATTAAATTGTTACGTTACAATTGGTCTCTTTAGACTTGTGGGTCAGCACCGAGTCACGATGCCACACCCAGAGTTTGCCAGTGGCCACCTGATTACACCAGGAGATCACCACACTCTCCAACACATCCAGTTTGGTGTTGACGTTCAAGCTGACTTCGAAGATGTGAGGTAACATGATGTGACTCTCACTTGAAACCACACCAAAGATCATAACCGTAGCCGGAAACAAGTGTTGAACCGTCCAGATTTGCATTTTGAGGATGCTAGCAACGGTCCTGTTGTCATAAATTGTACAGCGGCGCATTTCCGATCTCGCTCGTTGAACATTGTGTCACTTTCAGACATAATAGAAGGCTTCTATCGCTCTTGGGATTTGTACAAGTTATGACAACAGGACCATTGCCAGCACCCTCAAATTGCAAATCTGGACGGTTCAACACTTGAAGGCATAGCTCAACAAAGTTTCAGTTATGGTCTTTGGTGTGGTTTCAAGTGAGGGCCACATCATGCCACCTCACATCTTCGAAGTCAGCTTGAACGTTAGTACCAAAGTGTATCTGGATGTGTTGGAGAGTGTGGTGGGTGATCTCCTGGTGCAATTAGGTGGCCACATGCAGACCCTGGGTGTGGCAGCAGGACTTGGCGCTGGCCCAAAAGCCCAAAGAGACACAGGCTTGGCTGCGAAAGAGTGTTACGACTTTGTGCCCTTTTTCTAACTGCCCCCCACCCCCCGACCTGAACCTGCTGGACTACTTCGTTTAGTTATACGTCGAGAACATCATCAGCATGACCTCCAATAACACCGAAGCCAGCCTGATCACCACCATTCGCCGAGTATTTGCAGAGCTCCAGCCGGCGCTTGTGGAAAAAGCATGTTCTCAGTTCTGGAGTCTGGACCCGTATTGAGGCGGTGATTGAGGTTAAAGGTGACTATATTGAATAGACGCCAGTCCATAATCAAGTTACCTGACTTGATATTTTCAATAAAAGTTTTAAAATAAAGCGGTAATGTTCTTTTCTTTAGGGCGACAATTTTATCGTTCCATCCTGTATTTCGGTTTTTAACCAAAGCGTAGGTATTTTGAGGAATCCGTCTTTTTTCTGCTATGTTGGAAAAGTTGTAGGCGCATTTTCCCTTCTCTAGTGTAGGCATCTGTATTTATACATATACATCTATATTTATTTCGGCTTTTAACCAGAACGTAGATTTTTCTCCGACCTGAATGTCCCTCTAACGGTCCCACTTTTCCTATTATTCTGCATGGATGATATAGGCGTATAAAAATGCCATAAGGCATCACTAATGGTGCGGGGTTATGGAGCGATAATAGGACTTCTAGCAGTGTCAGAAATTTCGTGAAAACTATTGAATAATTCCACCTACTATCTTTCGAAGCTTATAACTCCTCGAAAAATGTAATTCAAACCCTAATTTTTTTTTCAATTAAAGGAGCAAGGAACAAGGTTTCATTAAAAAAACAAAACAAAAAAAAACAAAAAAAAACGACGTGGTTTTTTAAAAAAAAAAAGGGTTTTAAACTTTGGACTTTACAGGTAAATTTCTAAAAAACACTACTTTTTTTTGTTTTAAATTTGAATATATTATTCATTGATCTTTTATCTTCAATTTGTGATATATAAAACTTTGGTACATAAATTAATTATTTACTTTTTAATAGACATTTGAAAATGGGGGGGGGCGTGAATTAACAAAAAACGTTTGTCTAAAATATTATATTCAGTTTATTGGAAAGAGCATAAAATTTCACATTGACCCTGAAAATATCGTAAAAATAGAATGAATGGAAAATTTTGATAGATTTTTAAAGTTTAAAAATTGAAAAATACTGAACTCGTAACATTCAATTAATTTCATTACTATTTTTTAAAAAATATTTCTATTACTTTTTATACAATTTTAATAGTTTATTTTGGAAGTATAATCCATAAAGAAAATAAACAACACACCTTTAAAAGAGAAATTACGAATTTTTTATATTTTATTTGCAGTTTCGTGTTAGGGGTGTCAAAAATTCCTACAAAAATTCTCATACACCTATAGGACTTCTTGTTCTAACGGCTGCGTCAATCCAAAAGGCTTTGTAAATCTTTTCTTCTCGCTTCCTTGATTTTCCCGCCAAACTTTTTTTTTTCTTCTCCTTCCTCTTTTGGTTGGCCAATGAGGCTACTACCCGATCTTTCCTTTTCTCGCATCGTGCCTTTGAGAGAAAAAGGGGGAGAGAGAGAGAGAGAGAGAGAGAGAGAGAGAGAGCGAGAGAGAGAGAGAGAGCGAGAGCGAGAGCGAGAGCGTATGGAAGAGAGTAGGGGGTTCTCGTTGACGATGTGTTGCCCGCAGAGCCTGCCGCATCAGGTGTATGTGTGTGTGTGTTTGGGGGCGGGGAGGTTCGACATTCACTACAAAATGTTATGTTTGATGTGGAAGAGGGAGGTCGCTGTTAGTGTTAATTCCTTATTTAACAAAAAAATATAAACGTTTCGCTTGAATTAGAGGAAGTGTGCATGTATGCGTTTGGATACTACTACTACTACTACTACTACTACTACTACTACAACGACGACAAGGACGACTACTACTACTTTGGTCAAGATCAAAGTGTAGTATCTGTTCTTCAGATGTTGCACTTCCATTTCTTGTTCTCTTTCGATGGAGGATCAGTCCTTCACGACTGAGACAATTTTTTTTTATTTTTGTACCTTTTCTCCACGTTAAAAAACGACCCTGGTGTCTAACTCTGCCCCGTGGGGAGGCATTGTAAATAGGTATTACTACTAATAATAGTAATAACAAAAAGATTGCTAGTTGCAACACTGTGCTGGAATAAGTCCAGAGGCATGTAGTTGTATGTGTAAAAGTTAGGATGATAAATATTAAGTTTGGTTTGGTTGTTTTCTTTTATGGCATATCAATCCTTTTCCGGTTATTTAATGCCGAATCAAGTTATTTTGCAAATAGTATTCATGTTCCGTCCAGTTATTTCGTAGAAGGTTTTTATTCTTCAAGCTCTTTGTATCTTCAATCGCTAGTTTGTAGTGTTTGGTTTGGTTGTTTTATAGTGGATTTTATTGTTTTCCTTCCCTGCCCTGCAGAACATGAATGAGTTTTGCAATGGGAGAGGGAAAAGGGTTACAGTATTAATGTTTGGTACATTTTAAGTTAGGAAACCAGTCCTGGAAGTGGGGAAGATAGAAAGAGAAAGGGAAAATGGGAAGAAGGAAAAGGAGGAAAGGTCGGTTGTTTTTTGTTTTGGTTTTGCAGAACACAATTAAGTTTTGTAGAAGAAAGTAGAAAGACAAAAAGTATTAATGTTAAGTGCATTTCGTCTCAAGAAGCCAATATCTTCAGACAGCCTGATCTGGTAACACCAGTAAATATTTAGAGATGTGCATGTAATGGGCGTACGGTAACCAATGGCGATGGTTCTGGGAGTAGTCGAAGACCAAAGAACGATATCATAACATACATTTAGGCACCTATATTATCGGTTGTTAATTCTAGATTTGTATATCACATGCGTAATATGTTTGAATGAACGGTTTTCAGATCTGAAGTGCCCTAATAAGCTTGTTATGTCAAATTTATATCTATGTCTACATTATGCTATTAACTCTTTCTTTTGCGCGAGCCTTTTCTAGTCTCACACAAAAACACGCGTTCACATTTCAAGCCATATTACTCGTCATACACATACGCGCACACAAACATACGTGCGCACGTCCACACATGTACATATATTCACGTTCGCGTATATACACTCACATTCACGTGTATACACACATACACGCTAACTTACACACATGTACTCACACACGCGCACACGTACGCACACAAGGACAACGTCACTTCCCCTTTCAAAGGAAATCCACACATGCGCAAAAGACCACCGGAAACACCTATAAAAGAAAGAGCAATTAGCGGCTTCTTTCTTTTCCAACCCGCCTTCCGAGGTGAGTGGTTGGCGCACCAGCCGCCGCCGTTTCGGCAGGCGCGCGCACGCGCATACCTCACGCCACTTGCTACTATGTGGGACAAAAAGCTAACAGACCGTACGTACACTTTATACGCTTTCTCTCTTCATGGCCTGGATTAACTTTTTCTCATTCTCTCTCGATACTACAATAGACTTTCCTCCTCACCAGCTAACAGCGAGAGACGCACACCAAACTCGATTGACTTTCTCTCTTTCTCTCTCTACGACAATAGACTTTCTTTCTCACCAGTAAACAGCGAGAGACGCACGCCAAACTAAACACGTGTAGTACCCTTTTCTTTCACTTGTTTCTTCACGAAATAAATCCTAGTTTGTTTAATTCAATTTAACACGTACTTCATCTCTTTCTCAATTCAATTCATTATTCCTAATTTGCACCACCTCAACACTTTTCATACACTATATTATAACGTTCATATTTAAGTATCCGAACTTATTCACAAATTAATATCTGACATTGTTAGTTATATATTTCTCATTTTCGAAATTCGACTAAAATAGTCTTCTTCTTGTTTCTTCTTTTGATGTCTACGTTAGATTTTCCGTCAGTAACTTCTTAAATTTCTATTTCAAACAAGCAACTTTTCTTAACACATGACCCGGCTGTATCAATTAGAGTTTCTGGTATCTGTCGATTCCCGTTCTTTATATAAAATTAGTTGGTGTTAAAAAAAGACAACATAAACCGAAAAAAGACAGAGAAAATGGAAATAGATTGGAATATTCTTCGAAAGGATGTAATCAACGTAACTCAACAGACTCGTGATTGGAATCCCCATGGAAAGCGAAGAATAGGACGCCCAAAGCAGAATTGGAGATCCAGGTTGTGGAGTCGGAACGTATAGATTCCCACATTGTCTCCGATATCGACTACTAAGATTCCAAAAAATTCTTACTCTGAAAATATTCAACTCCGACTGCAACTTCGACTCCTTATTTTAAAGCTGTCCAATATTCTGATTGTCTTTCTGAATTTTATGAGATAAGGATCGGTTATTTGAATTATTTGGATTATTCGGACTATTATTCTCATCTCGAATAATATTTTCACTCAACATTTATGATGAGAACAGTAGTCCGAAGAATCCAAATAATACAAATTCTGATTGCCTGTTGATTAAAAAAACAATCCGACGACGACTACCAGCACTATTACGGTTTCGACTCTTTCCCAAACTTCTGGTTCCATTTCTGCAACCTCCCTGGAAACACAATCTTATCAATCAGGTAATGGTCGCAGGATTAATCTAGGAAGCTACCAAGTAGTCATCCGGGAGAGGCAGAAAAACGTGAAAAAAACAACAACAAAAAAAAAAACCAAACAAAAAAAAAACGTTAAAGTCCTGTATTCTAGCCGGAACAAAAACAACTAAGCACACAAGTATATTCGTTTTAGAGATTGATTCTATATAATATTGACTTTCTGTGACCTTCTGTATAATTGAAGGTCAAGATTACCTATTTGATTTTCTTTTTCTTATGTCAAATTGGCCGTCTTGTATCAATTCTACTCTGTGGACACACATATAGTCATTTATGTCTGCTATTGTTACCAAATCCATTAAATAATAGTAAGTTGATACAAATGCTGAAAAGCCTAGCATGCCTTTTATGTTATATGAGAAAGCATGCCGAATTTCAACTTGCTGGGGCGCATTGCTTCAGCAGCTCCCATGATGCAATATTCTCTGTTATATAAAGTTAGGCACGTGTGTATATTTCTATACGTTTCTTTGTACACGATTCACTCCTATACTAATTTACCGATCATTATGAATTTGTAACACAGCTATTAGTCGTAAGGGGTTATAGTGTGGGTTATATTTAGTTTCATGCAGATTAGGTAAATAAGAGATGGCTGCGTGAAAATTCAGATACCTCGGATTTTTGTAAGATTTTAACAATAGGCATTGGACGTCAATTAATAAATATTTCCAAGAATTTAAGTTTCATTGGAGTATTATGTGCAAAATTTAAATATTTCAGATTTGCATTAAACTTGAACCATAGTCGATAGGCGCCAACTGGGCAAGATTTTTCGACCCCCCCCCAAAAAAAAACCACAACATCCTCAAATTTATATTGTGTTAAAGGATATGTTGACCAAATTTTAAATGATATTTTATGAAAATAAAATCGTAATTTTATTCTTTAATATAATTTGTGAAGAAACTTACATATTTTACCCATTATTATTTAAATAACCCATAACTTTTAATTTAATGACTTTTTTGTTGTTTATTATAAGTTTTTCAAAACGTGAAACAATGTTAGTGATAAAAACATTTAAAGCTGCTTCTGAATTCAATAAGAGACTTCTAAATTCTAACTCGCATACGTACGCTGTAATAAATGGAATAAATACGGCTAGAGCAGTTCTGCATAGTCTTGGAAACATATCCAAAGCTAAGCACCAATACTCTTCCAAACTGTTACTCTCAAAGCTCATCATTAGAACATAATTCGGACGAAGCTTCTTTCAGTTCTTCCTCATCTGGCATTTTATTTAAATCGCAACAGCATGAATTCAAACTCCGTTCATCAGATGCTTCCAGTTTCCCTTAGTTAAAATATCGATCATATGATCTTGACAGCAATTGTAAATGTGTTACAATTTCTTCACAAACACTAGAATTAACGATTGATGATTCAAAGCTAGGAATCATTTCTTCGTGATGAAAAATTAGGGAAAAAAACCTCCAAACTTTTTGCACTCAATGGCTCCACAGGAAAAAAAAATATCCGTAAAAGAATTCAGTTTTTCATAGTAATTGACCATGTTTGTATTGCTTCATTGAAGCGATAAACTCAGGTTTTTCATACGACTGGATATGTCAATCAAGTATGCTAAAATTTGGTTGAATTTTGGCGATTCCAACTCCTCAAAGAGGTCACCGTGACTTTCCCTCAAAAAGACGTTGATTTATTTTCGAAATTTGAATAAACGTTTTAAAGCTCTTCCCCGTGAGGACCAGCGGACGTCAGTGTGTAAAATTAAAGTTGAATACTCGCTCCAAAGATTATCGCAGAATAACTTGAAAAGGCGGATATTTAAAGCACAACATCCGACCCAATTGATAATCTTCATAAAAGTATCAAGAACTTTCATCGATTGTGGAGGCAAGGTTTTCGATGCCTAAGCATGACGATTAAGAAACAGTAAGTACCTTGTAAATTTCCAGTTTCCTTAAGACAAAAAAATGTATTATTTCCCAACATAGGAGAAACACCATCAATACATATAGAGCCAATAATTCGTATATCTAAGTTTGTTTTAGGAAAAGTCTTTCACAAACTGAAAAAAAAAACATCTTTTCCTTTGGTAGTTGTTTTCAGCTCTTCACAGAAAAGGAAATCCTCCTTTATTTTACCATCATGGACATATATCACCAGTGCAATAAGCTGACTACAATCCAAAACGTTAGTTGTTTCATCTAACCGGAGAGAAATTTTCAAGCAACTAACTTTTATATGAGAAATGACTTGATCTAAAATATCAAAGTTTAAATCAGAAATCTGATTGTGAATGACAGTGTTTGACAATGGCATTAGTTCAAGCTTCTTCCTTGCTTCATTGTCGAGAACAATAGTGGCCATTTTTAGTACACACGGTTTGAGCAGTTCTTCAGTAATTGTATATGGTTTCTTTGTTTTTGCTGTATTAATTGTCACGTGATACGAATCCGTCAACGGTGGTTTTTCAGGATTTACTTCAAACCCTAATTTTGTAAGAGTTAGTCGAGAATAAAAACATACTCTTTTCGCCCGCAAAGATTCAAAATCATACCCCACAACATTCGCACCACCATGTCGATTGTTGAAGAATTCTTGTAATATAGATGGCATTAAGTTTTCATTAGAGAAACCAGTTTCACATAACATGCACGGAGGCTTTTGCAGATCTTAGTATTTTCCGATGCAGGTGAAAAATTAACAAACTGAGTCGTCATCCCATCTTATTTTCTTGGACATTATTAAATACTTTGATGACAATCTGAAATAAAAAAAATAAAAACTAAATACATGGTTTTAATAATGTAACATAGGGCAGACGCACATATGCAAATGCATGCGAAATGACGTCATCGGTAAAGAAAAAACTATAAAAAGGAGAAAGAGCATGTTAGAGAGGACGATCATGTTAGAGATGTGGATGACGTTCGAGATCACGTGAGAGACGTGGATGACATTAGAGAACATGTCCGAGAAGACGATCACGTGAGGGACGTAACTATGATAACGAGAGAATGAGGAAATAAATGTCATTGTACAAAAAAAAGCTAGTTATTCTTTGTCTACTTTGCGACTAAGGCTACAACGTGTGGGTTCCCGAACAACGTTACATTAAATTTATTAATCCATGTGTTTAATAGCCATTTAATAACAATACTTCACTAAAAAAAAAAAAATGGAAGCAAGTAGCTAGTACTTTATAAAAGAAAACAAGCAAACAAACAAACAAACAAAAAAAAAAACGCAAAAGAGTAAAATATAGTCAATATCACATTTTTACAAAAAAAGGCATTCTCGTACCCCTCCCCCTGTAGTATCGGCTCGCACCCCTCACCCTGTAGTATCGGCTTGCATCCCAGATTTAGAACCCCTGGCCTAAGGGATCTAAACACACTGACAAAGTGTTAGAAGGATTTGAACGTTTGTTAGCTTCTAAGTTTAGAGTTGTAACTGAAAATACTTTACTGAATTAATCGATTAATTAGCTTCGTTTATCGGGTTTATTGACCCTTGGGTCAAACGTTGTCCATCAGACTTGCTAACGCATAACAAAAGAAAACATCCTGACTAACTTAATATGTAACACAAGTTAAAAAAACAAACACAGTATAATACACAGACACGAGAGAGAGAGAGAGAGAGAGAGAGAGAGAGAGAGAGAGAGAGAGAGAGAGAACGAAAGCAACAAAGTTAACATTTTTTCATTGAATCGCGTTACGAAAAAAACTATACTGACATTCAAAATCGAATTAAATTGAGGCATAAAATAATTGATTTCTAAACGTGGAACACTTTTAAAAAAAATAATATTCCTTATTGCACTAGAGTTGAAAAAACAAAATACCTGAAAAACTTAATTTACCATACCATAAAATTCTTTTCTAATATATTTTCCTACAAATTTTTTAAAAAATAAAGTTAAAAATAAATCTAGTATAAGACATGTTAAAAAGAAATTGAGTGAACTCAGAAATAAAAGTAAAAGAATAGAACTATTTCTATTAAAGTGTAAGAATCTCCGCTATGTCTTTTTGTACATAGCTTTGCGTAAACAGTGCTTGACCAATCGTCACCAAACTTAATCAAATATAAGTCATGGTCAAACTCAGAACTGGTTTAATTTTGTAATATCCAAGTCAAAGGTTAAGGTCAAAGAAAAGGCGGAAGTCACATGTTTCACAATATTTTCACTTCTGCTCGTCGTATGGATTCGCTGCTTGACCCATATTGTAGCCAGTGAAGTACTGAATCTTAGATGATATTTGATGATGATATCGAAAAGTTCAATTAAGATAGAACTTTTAATGGAATTTAAATTTGCGGTTTTTCCCACATTTAATTTATGAGTATATGGTCGTTTATAGCATTAATCACTATTCAAAATTTCAGCATGATCAGATGATCAGATTATTTAATTATTAAAGATTCTGCGGCATAAATTCGGGAATACTTCGTACAACGTGGAGAAAAAAGACCCCTAGTAAGATTTGGTCCATCCTTACATTGTCAGACCCTAGTATGCAGTCTAACAAATGATTTATGTACTTGTTCTAGTTGTGTTCTGGTAGTGCTTTTTGTATAAATGGTAGTGTTAGTATCATATTATTTTTAAGTAAACGCTCACACAGGTTTAATAATGCGTGTTCTAATTTATTTAAACTACTTTAAATTGGTCGAATGTTTATCATTAGGAAAAGTGTTATTATGTGTCGACATCCTATGTTTAATTTGTGCTGCGGTTGAGCCAATATATGTAAAGGTATTCCTATCAGTGTGACTATTATTATTACCGGTATTGTTATTACCATTCATTTTGTTGGTTGTACAATCATCATCATCATCATCATCATCATCATCATCATCATCATCATCATCATCATCATAGTCATCATCGTCATCATCATCATCATCATCATCATCATCATCATCATCTGTGTGTTTGTTTGTTTATTTATTTGTATATCCGCGGAAACAGACTCATAGGCACCTGACCAAACCGGTATCATTTTAAACTTTCAACTTTCGGACGAAAAATATCGAAAAATTGGCCCCAAACCTTAATTCCTTTACCCTCAACTGGGCACTTTTCTACTGGGAGGGGTCACTTTTTTCGCCGATATTTTCGAAAGTCATCCCATCTTTTCGATTGGCTAGTCTTAATTTAAACATTCGTCACTTCCGTTTTGGCGATGGGCGCAACAGCAAAGATGTCACTTTTTTACATTCTTTTCCTCCTTTGCAGGACGGGTTCGAGCCTGCCTGTCTACTACCACTTTTTTTTTTGCTTAACACACACCTCCAAGCATCTGGGCGACACCGGGTACCAAGGCTAGTTGAACTATAAAGTTCGTTTAAAGGAGCTCACTCTTGTAAAAACGGGGAATCGTTTCAGCCGTAACTAAATTAAGGTATACTTGCTATTTATGACAAAATGTGTTGCAATATTTTTGACTAATAATGGCGTATTGTCCCTCATAGTTAGAAGATTTTATTTATAAACGATGCTGCTAGGAACTGACAAATCAAATTAATTCACGTTCTGCTACCAACTAATCAGAAACCAGAATTGCTCCATAAAAATTAAACCTTTTCGTTAGCAACTTTGCATGTGTTTTCTTCGTGTCAACACGGGAAGAATTTTTTGCTCTGTGACTTCCAATTTCAGATCTGTCTATTCAGGACTTGTATAGAACAACGAACCATCGGAAATCGCTCTGAAGCTAAACATAACTTACAACTCAAGAGGTTATGGGCCTAGTGAAAGACTTTATTATTTCAAAATTCGAATTGTGGCAAGTGAAATTTTTAGGATATCTACGAATCCAAAAGCTACACAAGGTACTTCAGGCACAACCTGAAAACAAAAACGACCCTGAATTTATTGAAAAAAAAAACGCAACTGTCTTTTCGGAATTAATACAGTGCTTAGATGAACGAAGTCTATCACTGGTAATGAGAAAAGTCCTGGACGATGGCTGCAAAGCATTGAACATATTAAGAGAGCATTATTTATTGAAAGGAAACCCCAAAATTATTTCTTTATATACTGAACCGACCTCTCTAAAACGAATGGAAGTCGTAACAATTACAGATTATATTATAAGAGCCTAAACCACCGCAAATTATTTAAAAATGTCTGGCTAAGTTATTAGCGACAGTCTGTTAATCTCCATGGTCCTCAAAGGATTACCGAGTGATTTCAAACCATTTACCATCGTGATAACATAGAAAGAAAAGTCCACGACTTTTAATCAATGCAAGGTGGCACTCAGAAATTTCGAGGAAACTGAAAAAATGATCACAGAAAAAACGAATCTAAAAATATCATGAAATTGAAAAATGCACCCATAAAAACATCCAAATTAAATCATACCCATGCCTGGAATAAAAACAGCAACTTTGCCAAAAACAATTTTTCTCCTAAGAAAAGTACAAAAATTATTTGCTATAATTGTGGCCGACTTAATTACAAGAATTTCCAATGTAGGTACAGGACCTTTAAATGAGACTCCATTAAAAAGGCGGAGAGCTCCGTTAGCGAACATACATTTTTATTTTCATGTATGTTTGACGCTTCAACAAACAGTAAAATTTTCTTGTCGATTGTGGTGCAACGGTACATGTAATTACGAAGGAATCTGATTTTATCAGGAAAGTGTTAAAATCACGAGAAGAAAGGAAAAGAGGAATTGAAAAACGGAAAAAATATAGTTCAAAACGAAATCAATATGCGTGTTTCTTGAAGGTAACGCGGGCTGTATTGTGATTTTTTTTTCTTTTGTAATTTGAAAGAAACATTTCGTTATTTTTTAAGAAAAGTTTGGGAAATAGGTATATATTACCAAAGTACTGTAAAAATCAGTTGTAAACGCTAACAGACTGATTTGTCACAAAACAGAAACAGCGTCATAAGCCGACTAAAAGGGTTCTGGTGAAAATTCAGGAAGGATTGGCATTAATACCCGCCGTTCTCTGGTTGCCTCTTGCTTCTGTGTGTGGCAAGTAAATATGCGTAAGGCACAGAATAAAAAAAACAATGGAATGAGAATAACAATGGGACGGTAGGGGCATGGTCTCGTCAGAGCTAACCGGCTAAGAGAGCTTTGGTTAAAATCCAGGAAGAGTCGGTATCAGGATCCGTCGTCCTCTAGTCGTCTTTGTCTCCGTTGTGGGGCAAACAATAACGTGTCAAGCGCGGAAATGCAACTGAATGGAGAGGGGGCAACGTTGCTTCTGTGCCATTCCTTTGTGTCTTCTGGACCAAACATTTACCGAGTTTGCATCCGTTAGCTGATCCTTAACACTCTCGGTGTCAGAGGTAAAAACCCACAATTTTGCAGCTTAACAAATAGCTGCGACCTATGAGGGGGGGGGGGACTTTATACAGATCAGACAATCATGAGGTACGATCTACGTGAGTTTTATGCAGAAGTCTGTCTGCCTTTACAGACAGACAAACGCACAAATCAGAAACAGTCGGCACATGGACGAGGAGGAAGGAACCTAAAAGTAGGTTCTCGTTCGACAAATAGGGTCGGTCAGACAAATCAGGTACCCTAAAATGGATTTGATGAGGTGTGATGGTCTCAGCTTAGCAGCAGTGAATTTAATATATAAAGTGTCAACTTTTAAATCTGACTACGATTGCAAAAAGAAAATGCAACTCTGGTGTTCAGAAAAAAATAAATAAAAAATAACAAAAATAAATAAAAATAACAAAACAAAAGAAAAATCTTTTATACAATTATAATACTTTGTGAACCGTCCGACCGCCCTTGCTTGCATCTTGTCTATCAAAAACATTATCATGGAAACCAGTTTGTATTTTATAAAATTCCCACTTCTTCCCACAGTCCAACCATATTGAGTACAAATAAACGCCAGTCTTTGCTTAACTTGTAAACATAGTTTCAATCATAATTATGACTATATATATATATATATATATATATATATATATATATATATATATATATAGGGTACAATATAATATGGAATACTCGACTCTATAATAATAAATACGAAATCTGCTTAAATTAAAATATCATATTTAAGCGTATTTTATGACCAGGCAAAGTCGGGGGCCCCTGCTAATGTTTTAATAAAATCTCCTTGTGTCGTTTATGATAATAGCTCAGTGCCAGTATTCAGAAAACTGATTTCGTGTAGCAGTAAGCCCATGCTAAAGTAAAGGGGTTAATCAAGGTATGCATTGATTAAGTACCAAGCAACACCAGGATTTTGACCCCGCCTAATGGAGGGTCTAATCAAACATTTAAAAAAAAAAAAAAAAATACCGGATAAATCGTTTGGTTGATGTCGATGGCAACAAGAGGCAAAGATGGCGGCTGTATAAAGCTCGGCTGCTGCTGATTTGTTATTACTACTCTGCATTGATTCAATCTACCGATCGATATTTCTTTTAGAAAACCAATACAAGAGTACGGCTAACCGATAGTCGGAAGCAGTTCTGTTACCTAAAACGAATCTAGAGTACACTTCACATCAAAATTCGTCTACCTACCTTTAATGTAATTATTACCCCATTCATCAACAAGTTAAATTTCTTTTCATACTATGTTCTTGATGTCTCTATTCTATTAATGATGGTTGGTTGTTGCTGAATTGTACGGCGTATCAACAATTGTTGGATCATTTTATAATGAAGCCGCACTAATACTTTATATACGGCATAATCACATTGACACACCGGTTCTCGTTAGATCACTGAAGTTAAGTAACGTTGAGCCTGGCCAGTACCAGATGGGCGACTGGAGTACCAGGCACTGTATGCAGAGGGACGTCGACACCTCCCTGCAAGAAATGTAAACTCCTAACGTCGTCATCTCCGTGACAAGGATATACATGCGACTGGGGACCACTTGCGAATTTAATATTCCTTTGAGATTTCCACCTTCTGAGGAAGTCGATTTGATCTGCGTAGGGTGAATTCCGTTCAAAAAACTTTAGAATGTAGATTTATTTGTTTGGGATGCGTATTATTTTTTAAACAAATAGATTTTAGACGATAGTTCCTAATTAACCTATAGATAGAACCATGGCAAATAATCTCACTCTGTATTAGTATTGTTTTTTTTTTTAATTTTTTATCACCATTGACTGTTGCTGGTTTCCTTTTTTTTTTTCTTTATGTTATCCTCACGTTTTTCTCTCCCTACCACCGCCTCTCTTTCTTGTTACGCATTTTTATTCAATACAGCATCTTTTATTTAATTCAACTACTCTACAAGCATTTATATTCCTGAAAATTGTAATTCCATTGTCGTGTATCGTCCGAACAACCTATATTTTTGTCGATCCTACCCTGAACATTACACAGTCTAATAACACACCTGCAATAATTTATTTATGAATACCGGACTTTTATAATTATAGAAATATTTAAATTCTGATGTGTAACATGTGTTGGAATGGGACATTTCTACGTAAGATACAAATGAATTAAAGCTATATGTCCGTGCAGTTACGTCACAAATAGGAAGTCGCTAGTGGAACATGGTGCGTGAGCAAATCAGATATTTCTCTTTCACTGCATCAAGAGAGAGAGAGAGAGAGAGAGAGAGAGAGAGAGAGAGAGGGGGCAGGCAGGCAGGCAGACAGAAAAAGTGAACTAGAGCGAGAGAGATAGAAAGAATGAGAGCTATTATGTTCTTGATAGCTGCCCCCTTCCCCTAGTGAGAATGAGTTCAACGGATCATGTGTCTATAAATTAAAAAATCATTTAAAGCTACGTATTCAGACTGTTACGTCACAGATAAGAAGTCGTTAGTGAAACGTGGCAAATGAGCAGGTCAGATATTTTTCTTTTTACTGTATTTAAAGAGCGATAGAGAGAAAGAAAGCGAAAGAGTGAGAGAGAGGGGAAAAAGAGGGGATAGTGAGTGAGTGAATGAGAGAGAGACAAAGAGACAGAGGAATAGTGAGTGTGAAAGAGGAAGAGAGGGAGAGGGATAGTGAGTGTGAGTATGTGTGTATGTGTGTGTGTGTGTATGTGTGTGTGAGAGAGAGAGAGAGAGAGAGAGAGAGAGAGAGAGAGAGAGAGAGAGAGAGAGAGAGAGAGAGATTTCGGTTCTTTTGTAGTTGCTTCCTTCCCCCATGTGGAGGATGGGTTAGAGTTATGTGTATATAAATTTTTACGTGCAACTGTTTTATCATTAACAATTATTACGAGAATTGTAAGTAAAAAGAAGAAAACGTTTACAACTAGATAGAAGAAACTTATTACTACTGCGTGTTGTCTACACAGCCGGACTCTGCGTGAGAATCCGTGATCTGGATATGTAAAGAATCAAATTACCAGTATCCATAATGTTACATAATTACCCCAAACAACATATTGTAATGTTCAGACACGCGTCGACATGTAGACTCCCGGGATCCAACAGGTTATGGACTCAGTCACAAAGGAAACAAAGAATAGGAATGAACTTTAACTCTTGCTCCAGGTTTTCAGAAAAGACCTTCATTACTCATTCTCCTGCCATACATATAAAATGTCCCAGTGCATAGTTCTTCAATCCTTTCACTTTACCATTTTTACCTTTATTTATTCTTTTTTCTTATTTTTGCATTTGTAAAATAAAAAGAATTTCTCTAAATATTTAAAGACACCATTTTAATACGTTGAAAAGAAAAAAAAATCAGTTAACTGTTTTAATAGTGAGAATGTCATTTTTAAAAAGAAATTGCCTGAATCAGTGCCGAAATATTTAAGCTTTGTTGTTCAAAATGGCAGTATTGTTACAAAGCCAGGTCACATACAATTGGATAGGCTTTGATGTTTTCTGGTATTGCGTTATTTAATTCACCTAACTGAAATGGGATATTTTTATTTCAGCAATAAATTCAGTTTATTGCTTATAGTCAGTCTCCATGACAGATATGTTTTACTGTTCATTGTATATCCAGATTCGTTTGTTACTTTTTTCGTCGTATGAGTTTTCTTTCTTATGCATTCTTTTCTCATTTTCTTCTACAACCTTCAAATTTTCCTCTATCTACCATATAAGCAATATAAATATTTCTCCCCTTTTTTACATAAGAGTCACCATTTATCAAAGTCCAGAGGAAACTCGAGGATAAGGGTTAAAGAGTGTACAGTATCAGAATCATAGTAATGGTTAGTAGTGGAGATTCGGTAAGTTTGTTAGCTAAAGTGGAACGGCTCATCAAGAACTTGTTTGCATTGGACTTGAAGACTGCCATATTGTAGTTAGCTGGAAAGCATGCAAACGAAAGACAGTTCCACAGGCGTGCCGTTCTAAGAAAAATGCTTTGCTCATGGAATCTACGTTTAGGTTTAGTCACAAATAAAGAGTACATGAATTTATTAATAGTGTTTTCAGCAAGACGAATGTTTCGCTTGAAAGTTTGGGGAAGGGGGACTATAGATTGAAGTTCAGACGAGCACTTGCCATGAAAATAACGATAAAGCAGAAACAGGCTCGTAACGTCTCTTCTGTGAGAAAAAATTTTCAGGGATGAGAAAAGGACATCTACTACGAGGCAACGAAGTCTATTTTGAACTATATTAAAGCAGGATAAGTCCTTTCTGGCAGCTCCTGCCCAGATGTGGCAACAGTACTCCATTCCTAGACGTACCTGGCTTTTATATAGGTAGAGAATTACATCAGCAGTGAAATATCTACTGGATCGATAGAAGGGTACCACAATTTTTCCTGCGATCTTGGTAACGGATTTGATGTACATGCCCCATTTCAGATCAGGAGTAAAGATCAAGTCCAGAAGCTTGTCAAAACATGAAGCCTCCCCAAGACGAGAGCCATTCATTTCAACTGATGCCAGATGGGGATCAGAGCGTTGATGATGTAAAGATAGAAGCTTGGTTTTAGATGCATTAAAAGTAACCAGCCACCTATTTCCCCATTGTACCACGTGCTCAAGATCAGAAGAGAGAGAATCAGAGAGAACTTGGTCATTTACGGTCTTTGATGTTCTGCCATAGATAGTAGTGTCATCAGCATAAATGTCTACGAATGATGTAAGGATGTGATTTGGAAGATTATTAATGTAGATCAGGAAGAGTGTTGGGCCCAGGATGAACTCCTGAGGGACTCCAGCATTAATACTGAGAACTTCTGATTTCTGCCCATCAACTACTACTCTTATGAGCCTATCAGAGAGAAATGATTTAATAATTGAGAAGACATTTCCAGCTATACCGTAGCTGGAGATCTTGTGAAGTAGACCTTTATGCCATACTCTATCAAAGGCCTTTGATATGTCAAGAGCAATTGCCCTAGAAAAGATCCCTCCGTCGAGAGATTCGCTAATCCTATGAGATATAACTGTGAGCACATCTGCTGTAGATCTCACAGAACGGAAACCATATTGCATGTCACTAAGAAAGTTATTTTTGCTGAGGTGGTTGACTACTTCTCTATTTAACACAGATTCCAGCAACTTACTCATGACGGATAGGAGACTTATTGGTATGTAGTGAGAGGGAGATGACCGATCACCTGAATTCTTTAATACAGGGCATACTGATGAGATTTTCCAAGGTGTTGGGAAGCCATTCTCCTTAAAACAATGCTTAAATAGCTTTGTAAATATGGGCGCTAGTTCTAGTTGAAGCTTTTTGAGCACTATAATTGGAAAGCTGTCAGGCCCAGTTGTTTTACTGGAATCAAAGCTTTTGATTAGCTTGGCAATATCACGTACAGATATTTATATGTCACATAGCATGTTTTTTAAGTCATGAGGAAATACTGAGGGTTGGCGGCCTTGGTCGCAAAGGGCAGAATTAGCTGCAAAGTTCTTGGTAAAGAGTTTGGGTTTGTCTGATGCTGACGAGATTACCCAGGTCCATTGATGATAGTTGGGATAGAGCACACGCTTCTGTTCAGGACCTGTTTGCTATTTGCCAAAACTGGTGGGAACCAAGCCGCTGCTCAGCTACTTTGGACATCTATTACGTTAGAAGCAATGGAAAAAGTGATTTCTGTGCGCAGTGGCAGCAGAACACTCTGCAGAGAACCACAGCTGGCTGTTAGGTTTTTGCTGGAACATTTTCGAGAGTATAAAATAAAATGGTCTATACCTACAATTAACCATTTCGTCAGGTCTGATACTATAGAGGATACATCCTTTTTAAACATGAAACATAGCGGTAGGTCTGATATAACTGTATGGGAGCTATTCCACTCAGTCATGAAGTATCAATATACTGTACGATAGAGAGGACGTCTGAGGACCTATTACATTTCGTTTTTATCTTAACTGATACAACAGAGTGGTTGGAAGATCCCAGTGGAGACTGTATGGAAGATTACCATAGCTCAGAACAAGTTGTGAGAAAAATGTCTAGGAAACTTGCATACTGGCTGTCAGTGTTGCGCGCATGGGTGGGTTAGGGTTAGGGTTAAGGGGCGAGAAAGTGCAAATATAAATGCAGTAGTATGAGCAAGTCCAATCTGGAAGCACATATAGAGTAGGTTAGGATCTTCTCTGGAGATGTCCCTACACATGGAAAGCCATCTTTAATATAGGCACATATTCCATTCTTGGGGGTCAGATTTGGAAGTTAAATTAGAATATCCTTTAATTACGAGCTCATCTAGGGAAATAGTCGGTCCAATGCCAGTTTTGCTTAGGAATAATAGGTCTGGTTTAGTCTCCTGTAATTGAGTTTGAACCTCTGGAAGGTTGGAACGTAGACCCCTGATGTTGGAGAAGGAGACATAGTAGTGGGGGTCTATGTTCGAAGTTGGAGATCTGGGTTTAATCATGTATTTTTTTCTGGAAACTTTTCATGATTGAATTTTGGGATTTGTGGAATAGGTCGATAGACTTGCTTAGAGCAGGGCAGAGAGGGAAACTACGAGAGAAAAAGAAACGAAAAATCTTTTTTTTTTTGTAGAACATAAGGTAAAGTCATAACAATTACCCACTAATATGGCATCGAGAGGCCCCACCAGAAGCTACTGCATTGTCCAGAATCCATTCACCAAATGACAATACAGCAACCCCAGTACTTTGCACCTGCTGATAGGACAGCTTCCTTAGTGGTTAATCCAAGGTTCCTGACTCTCAGGCGGATAACGTCATCCCAGATAAAACGTTTACCTTCAGCACCCTTACTAGTGACATTGCCACAAGGATAGACAAAAAACAGAATTTCTATCTCTGGCGACTGTTCACACAAAATACTGCCAACCTAGAATACAGCTTTTTCTTCTTTCTTTGTCAGAAAAATCACTCATTGAAAAAATGACGACTGAGGGACAAATAAGGAGAAGCAAGAGTAACACGAGCTGCTAATAATGCATCCACAATGCATTGTCTACTCTCGATTAAGAGAAAAAAAAAGGATTAAAGGGACTTATTAATATTTACTTAGTATTGTGGAATCAACATGGCACTGTTAGTTATAGATTTCATAATTTTTTTCAAGTATTCTAGACACATTTGCATTTTAAGTACAGAAATAATCTTATAATATATTAAACAAAAAATAAATAATGTTGGTTGGTTGGTAAATAAAATATTGGTTGGTAGTTGTTTTTATTTTACGGCATATCAACCCTTTTCAGGTTATTTAATGCCGAATCCAGTGATGTTGAAGAAATTTTTTTTAATAGAATATATTTGTCTTTTTCAAGTCGGTTTCTATTTAATCCATGGTTGGGACCCTAACAGGTACTACCACTCCGGGTTAGAGTGAACCTGGGAGCAATGGCAATTAAAGAGTGGCTCCACACTCCCGAAAGCCCATCGGATATAGTTTAAAGAAAAAAAAAAGGAAACCAGCAACAGTCAATGGTGATAAAAAATAAAATGAATGAATAAATAAATAAATGAAATAAAATAAATAAATAAATATAATAAAAGAATTTAGCACAAAACCGGTGGGGATTATCTCGTATTGAAATATGGTCACCTACATGCAGTATATAAAAGGATACACTTCACATAGGTGGCATTGAATTTAACGTCCTTTGGTCAGCAAGAAAAGAAAAAAAAAAATGCATTTGTAATAGTTTATCTTTCTAACTTCTTTTCAAAGATTTTTTTCTTACTTTTCCAAGAGGCTGCCTTCAACACAGTAAAGTTTCCCTTCTACAGAGCCTTGTATTCGAAACTCTAAACTTGATAGCAGCAGCAGCACCTTTTGCCGAGTCCTAAAACTTATGTATCTTAATTACTCAGCTTCATAGAGGGAAATTATTATTATGTATCTTAATTACTCAGCTTCATAGAGGGAAATTATTTGAGACAACACTAGTTAATCTAACCTTTTGCTTTAGTCTATGGCCCCCTTTTGTCTCTTAACTCTTTAGCCACTGTTGCCGAGATTACTCGAGATAATTACGACCCATTTTGTCTCTTAATTGCCCAGCCCTTTAATGTTTACATCTTACCCAAAACCTAATGATACTCGTTACCTGAATATGGAACTATGTCCCCTACAATATTACATAATCGAGTTCCTATTTACAATGTCTCCCCACAGGACAGAGTTAGACACCAGGGTCGTTTTTTAATGTGGAGAAAAGGGACAAAAATAAAAATTGTCTCAGTCGTGAAGGATTTCTCCTCCACTGACAGAGAACAAAAAATTGAAGTGCAGCATCTGAAGAACAGATACTACACTTTGAGGTATTTATTTGCCCCCTCACTGAGCAAATTAGGCACAAGGCCGATTTTTAAAGTGAGGAGTGAAGGGGAAATGGGGACCAACTCCCCGGGGAGTATGGGAGATGGATAGTGACAATTGGTATGAAGGGTTGTCCCTACATTGACCAAGGTCTTATATGTGGGGTTTCCCCCACATATGTTCTTTGCTTGCAGTATCTGCCGGAACAGATGGTATTTATTTGCTCCCCCACCGAGCAAATTAGGCACAAGGCCAATTTTTAATGTGAGGAGTGAAGGGAGGGGGAAGGGGAAAAGGGGACCAGCTCCCGAGAGGTGGGAAATGGGAGCTGGTTAAAGGTCAGGTATGTGGGGTTGCCCCCACATCTGGTCTTTGCTTGCAGTATCTGCCGGAACAGATAGTATTTATTTGCTCCCCCACCGAGCAAATTAGGCACAAGGCCGATTTTTAATGTGAGGAGTGAAGGGAGGGGGAAGGGAAAAAGGGGACCAGCTCCCGAGAGGTGGGAAATGGGAGCTGGTTAAAGGTCAGGCATGTGGGGTTGCCCCCACGTCTAGTCTTTGCTAGTCAAAGCTTGCAGTATCTGCCGGAACAGATGGTATTTATTTGCTCCCCCACCGAGCAAATTAGGCACAAGGCCGATTTTTAATGTGAGGAGTGAAGGGGAAATGGGGACCAACTCCCCGGGGAGTAGGGGAGCTGGATAGTGACAATTGGTATGAAGGGTTGCCCCTACATTGACCAAGGTCTTATATGTGGGGTCGCCCCCACATATGGTCCCTGCTTGCAGTATCTGCCGGAACAGATGGTATTTATTTGCTCCCCCACCGAGCAAATTAGGCACAAGGTCAATTTTTAATGTGAGGAGTGAAGGGAGGGGGAAGGGAAAAAGGGGACCAGCTCCCGAGAGGTGGGAAATGGGAACTGGTTAAAGGTCAGGCATGTGGGGTTGCCCCCACATCTGGTCTTTGCTAGTCATAGCTAGTCATAGCTAGTCATAGCCTGCAGTATCTGCCGGAAAAGATGCTACACTTTGATCTTGAACCGAGTTAAAATGCTAGCATTAAAGATAATATTCACGTTAATCTTAGGGCCGTGCAACAGTGTTGCACTGCAACACACTCTTTAGCAACTAAAAATATAATTCGAAGAATTAAAAAAATTCGAAGCAGAAAAAAGCCCCCCCCCCCCAAAAAAAAAAACAATATTAATTACATCTCGATTCAATGCTTTTTTTTTTTTTTTTTTTTTTTTCAAGTTTTACCTTTCATTTTGGTTACTTCTTTCTTGCTTTCTCAAGGTTTGCGTCTCGGCTTGGCCCGATCTTGTCCCCTTTTTTTGCGACTGCATTCTTTCGTAATAACCCTTTTTCTTTCCTTTTTTTCATATTAAACCCGTTTTTGTGAAATGGCCTAGATGAACAGCGCATAATAACCCTTTGTAACGTTACACGCGTTTAGACACGGGACTTCTCGTTAAAGTGTGGAAAGTATGCTACAAGTCCAAATACTCTATGGCATTTCAACTCTGTAGACCAAATATTCAGAGAAGAGTTCGTCAGAAAGTTTTTATACACACACACACACACGCACACACACACACACACACACGCACACACGCACACATACACACACACACACACACACACACACACACACACACACACACACACACACACACACACACACACACACACACACACACACACACACACACACACACACAGATGTATATATTTTCGTGTGCTAAAGCGTTTTCATCTTAAATTATACTCAATTATTTAGAATGTAGAAATTATACATAAAAAGAATTAATCGTAATAGTTAAATGAAACCAATCATCTAATAAGAACCCATAAAAAAATGAATAAGTAATTAATTAACGCTCGCTTTTTAAAGGAATATGCAAATTAGTTAACCTTCATGTAGCCACTTGCATATCCATGGCTGAGTATGTTATGAAGTTCATTTTAATATCTTGTAAATAAAAAAATTGAATTTTTATATCAGTGTCAGGGTGAGAAGCAAAACTCAAAAAGAATTAGCTCTATAATAATTAATAAGAAATTTGTATGAATTAAATTAAAATATAATATTTATACGTTTTTGATGACCGGACAACGCGGGTGGTCCGCTAGTATATATACATATCATGTCCTTATTATTTCTTGGCCCTTTGAGTACACTTCTCAAAGAAGGCGGACATTTGGAAATTCTTGGATACAAGGATCAATTTTCCCTCATTTATTGTTCATATGTATTTCTATTTCTGGATTTCTCATGGAATGTTGCTTGTAATATATACGCATGCTTCTTTTTTTGTGTCCCTAGGTAATTTGAACACTCTCGTAATTCCAAACACTCAATCCTTTTCCTTGCGTTTAATATTCCGAACATTCCTCGTATGCCTTGGCAAGCACATCGTCAGGCAACCAGCATTTAAAAACGCAGAGAAGCGTAATTTAATTTCTTTTTTATTTGATGGTGTGTTAGACCCCTTCGAACATTTCTTATTTTAATCTATGTTCAAACATCGACATTTAATAAATTATATATATATATATATATATATATATATATATATATATATATATATATATATATATATATATATATATATATATATATATATATATATATAGTCTAAAGAAGCTTTGAATAAAAAAATGCAAAAATAAAAATAAAGAATGCCGTTTAGCTTCCCAGAAGGAAAAAAATATTAATTTTAACCCATCGCAGACTAAGCTCCTACATAATCCGATTTCTAAAAAGTTTATAATATAATGACCAAAGAGAATTCATTTATATATGGATGAAAAAAAGAAAAAAAAAAGGTCTTAACTAAAATTGTTAAATAGGAATAGACTTAGCCCTTGCATAAGCCGATTTCGCAAGAGTCTTCAATTTTAAAACAGAATTTAACTACATAAGGATGAAAAGATATGAATATATATATATATATCTATATATATATATATATGTGTGTGTGTGTGTGTGTGTGTGTGTTATGTGTATTTTGTGTGTATTGATATTCATATTAAAAAAACCTTTCTTTCTATTTTTTTTTAAAAGAAAATACAACTTTGTTATATATGAATCGTGGAATTGCATTCATCTGCAAAAGATCTAGCTAATTTGCATATTCTTTTAAACATTCATTTTAATTCCCTATTAGTTTTTTTTCGGTTTACTTCTGGCATGATCATCTTTAGTTAACTGTTACGTGTAATTATGCAGATATTCTACATGATTTATACTTGCGTAATATTTGCGTAAAAACATTATAGTAAACGCAAACATTTTTCTATATATATTTACGTATGGGTATATATATTTATTTAAAAAAATTGCCTATCAAACTCCTTTGTCAATTTTTGGTCTACAAACTTGAAACTTAATATATAGGGTATTCGAACCCTTGCGAAACTTTATATTTGGGTTTTAGCCGGGGAAAAGTGGTGCAAAAGTGTGAAAATTAAAAAAAAAGGACTTTGCCTCGTGAAGGTCGAACGACGGCATTACAAATATACATGCGTAACGTGATAGTTATTGGTTTATGTTTTTATTATTGACACACTGTCCGTAGGTTTTTGTTTCGATTTCAGCCGAAGTATTTTTTTTTTTTTACTTACAAGAAGTGAACTGTTTAGAAAAAAAAAAAACATAATACTCACATGGACATGTTTCAGTTTCTGTATGAATTAACATATGTATTTTATGTCTAGCCAGCGGGCCCAGCGCCGAGCGGCCTGCTAGTATATATATCGTCATTCAAAGTCAGACTGTTTCGATATATAAGACTAGCACCCACCCTAAACCAGAAATGGAACCTACATCCATTTAGCTGATAGTCAACAGTTTTATCGCAACTCATAGGATTTCATTCGTAAATCATATCTCCAGTGTCTTTATATAAACATTGACTTTATAGTGGTACTTTTTTTTTTTATTAAAAATAGCTTGCAATACAATAATTAAGTAGTAGACGATATAATTTAACGAACGTGCGTCACCCAAAAGAGGGCTTATTTTTTGTGGTGCAAAATTCTAATATCTATAATATAAAGCTGAACGTCTGTGTGTGTCTGGTCACGAATAGGCTCCTTGGTTGACTATTATAAAAAACTGATCACATATAATGATAGAAGATGCATCGAGACACAGGAATGGGTATGTTTGATTTGGCATAATGATGATTCATTAAAATTGTGGGGTCTGCGTACGCGCCTGGTCCACAAAGTATGGAAATAAAAAAAAAAAACGTTTACAAGTGTTTTTATATGGATGTACACAATAATACTTTGATAAGTATGTTTTAACTTAAATAGGGATGGTATAATAAAATTGTGGGGGTCTGTGTTCGCGCCTGGCCTCCATAGAGTGGAAATAGGCACACACTTTAATAAAGACTTTTCATATCTATCTGCATAATATACTTTGATAATTATGTTTCAGTTTGAAGAAATATGGGAAATAAAATTATGGGATGTTCGTTCGCGCCTGACCTCCATAGAATGGAAATATGTCACAAAGTTTAACAAGGTTTTTTAATATAGATCCACAGAATACTGTTATAAGTGTTTCAGTGTGAACAGGTATGGTATAATAAATGATGGGGTTTATCTATTTTATTTTTACTTTCATCATATTTTGTTTTGGTTTTCGAAGCTATCTCTTTACAACCCTTCCTTTTCATAACCTATCATACTTTCATAAATCAGAGTCCATTTTCTATAGGCTGTTTTTGAACCCAGTCAACGGCGGGTACTTTTGCTAGTATATATATATATATATATATATATATATATATATATATATATATATATATATATATATATATATATATATGATTATCTTTTCGTTCGTCGGCTATCATAATTCCGGATCTTAGCACCATCTAACTTGATAAAAAGGAAGATCAGTAAAGATATGAGCACCAGCTGATGTATGAACGCATCGTATGTGTGTATGAATGATGAATGTACAGATAATGATAGGTAATGCTAAAGTGTCATACTGAATTTGAACTTAACATAGTCGATTCTATTGTTTGCGTTGGTAGCCATTGAACAAGTCGTTTCCCCATCTCCCTAGGGGATTCTTTATTAAACCCCATCTTGGTGTGTAGGTAGATAATGAAAACGTGTCAAATAATTCTTTACGCTTCAAATCAAATGTTTAATTAGAGTCTGGAATATTAGCCTCAGACACCAAATCTCTATTATAATACGGTATCATTTCACTTTTCTTTGTTTCTATGTTGAAATTTTATTTAATTCTATAAGTTATACTTAAACAATTTTTAAACTATTATTGTGATGATACATATTAGGTTGGTGCAAAAAATAATGTCGTTTTTTGACGTTCAACTTTATGTAAAAAAACGTCATTATTTTTGCACCAACCTAATATCACTTTACGATCTGGACGGAATAAGGTGACTTGGTATCGTTGAAGGTCATTTAAGAAAGGTCAACGATTTTGAATGTTTGAAAACTAAATACCTCTTTTACTTTATGATTTTTAGCTCTCCAAGGTCAATGATGGAGAGGACGATTCGTACTGAACGATTTTTAATATCGATTGGAACAGACGTCGAATAATTTCGATTGTGCTGCAGCTCAGAACATCTCGCGCTGTTTGCTGAGCTCTGAGCTCTGCCTGAAATCAATGTCGTATCATTGCATGACAGCTGCACTTCTGTATCACAGCTGGGAGTTCGTGCAAACGTAGTCATTCATCGTGTTGTTACTGCCGAGATGTTATATGAATAAACACATTATATACGCATGCGTAGCTCAAATGTTTGGCTGCATTTAATACTGATTAGTTCGTGATCCCTAAAACGCACCCGATTAAAATAAATAATAAAAAAAAAAAAAAAAAAAAAACTTGTTGCAAGGTTGATTAAAAACGGCTTATCTGCAAATGTAGATTTTCCATGCTTTTTTAAAATGCACACCGCGGAAAAAATGAAAAAAAAAATGAACATAAATAAAAACAAACAAACAAACAAACAAACAAACAAAAAACAAACAAAAGAGCCACAACGAAAAATAAAAACAAGAATCAAAAACAAATAAAGCAAACAACAAAACGAGCTTCTGTTTACAAATCAATTTGGTTCTAAAACTTCCTTACAATATATTTCACAGGATCATTGAAAAAATAAAATGATTGACTTCCTGTAAAAAGCTGAAAAAAAGGTTGGCCAACTATGTGGATAAAAACAAATAATTTTCTAATGAACTAACTCTACTGACACGGCGTTACCCGGGATCTGTAAACGTGTGTAATACTCCATGTTTGGTGGAGTACATAGATGCATAGATGCAGACGGCGTGGCTGCAAATGGAAAATACAAAGTATCACATACGAAATTGTCTAATTCTTTGAAATAATAATGTCTTCTTTGATACGAGGTTCTAATTATGGCTTCGAGCTATTTATGGTATTACAAAAGTTATGTTCATTCCAGATGGAACTATGAGTTTTTATGTCCTTGGATTAGCAGCTGATAGGTCTCGAGTGATATCGCAGTGTAGTTCAATTGATATCTTTATACAAAAAAAGGCAGATGAACCACCGAGCTCTAAGATGAAGGGCTATTTGTGTTCAGTCGGACTCAGAGTTCTGATTGCAAGTCTTTAGTTCAGTATGGGGGGGGGAGAAAGCAAGTATAATTGTAATCTTTTAAAATAAAACATTGTTACTTGTTTCAAACTTGAATTGTGATTTGCTTTCGAAGGAAAATCCTTTTGTTAGGGCAGCAACCGAGAAGACATGATTGGCACTAAGGTCAGTGTTGAAAGCAAGGTCCAAATCCACACAAAGACAACGGCCTGTGAAGTGAACACATAAACACGCAAATTCACAGATCCATTACGCTCAAATTCGTTTCGTAAATATTCTGTTTTATAACCACGCCTTTTTGTTAGATCAGTGGCTAAGTTAAAGAGTAAATAAATAACGCTAACTCTTACTGAAAGAATAAGAATTACTTCCCTTATCGAATATGTTTATTTAAGAGATCTCCATATTAGTAAACTTCCGAAGCAGAGTAAGTATTTAAAATATACAAGAACGAAATACGTTTGCTAATTGTTAATAACATGGTACAGCAATCACAAATGAAAATGACTATCCAGAATCCAAATCTGATTTGCCAGCTTAAATATTATTTTGGTTCAACTCTTAGAATCTGAGTAACATCATTTTATATATTAGAGTTTAGAATAGTTATTGTTTTCGCTGTAAATAATCTAAACAGGGTTCCTATATACTTTGCCTTTCCACGGGGGCAGAGTTAGACACCAATGTCGTTTTTTAATGTGGAGAAAGGAACAAAAAAATGTCTCAGTCGTAGAGGATTTCTCCTCCACTAAACAAGAACAAAAAATTGAAGTGTAACATAAGAACAGATACTACACTTTGATCTTGGCCCGAAGGCCAAGAAATCTCTTAACTTAAACAGTGTTGATATGCTGTAAACCATACAAAATTTACAAAATGTTTATCGAGTCAAATTAAGATGTTGGTAAAACGTTGCGCCTGTCAGTTTTAGGGCAAATCAAACATTTTTTTTTTAATTCACGCCCCCCCCCCCATTTTCAAGTGTCTATTAAAAAGTAACTAATTAATTTACTCACCAAAGTTTTATATATCACAAATTGAAGAGAAAAGGTCAATAAATAATATATTCAAATTTAAAACAAAAAAAGTATTGTTTTTTAGAAATTCACCTGCAAAGTTCGAAGTTTAAAACCTTTTTTTTTTAAACCACGTTATTTGTTTTTTCTTTTGTTTTATTTTAATGAAACCTTGGTCCTTGCTCCTTTAATTGAAAAAAAAGAATAGGGCTTGAATTACATTTTTCGAGGAGTTATTAGCTTGGAAAGACGGGGTGGAATTATTCACTATTTTTCACGAAATTTTTGACACACCTATATCGACCGCTGACATTTTTTACTTGATCTCACATCTTGAATAGTAGAATATTTTCTCCATATTTATCTCCATAGTAATAAAGCTGTATGCCCACTTTCCGTGTGTTCGTGAGCGTTCGCGTTACCTTTTCATGCTACAACGTGACTTAAACATTGCATTTTATTTATTTTCATTATTTACTAATAATCAGATAATTATTGAAATGAAAAAAAAAATACGTACTTTCAATTTCAATAAATATTTGATTTACAGTTGATAACTAAAATAATAATTCAATATGTAATTATCGCAGTTACGTTGAGGCGAGGAAAACACACATACATTAAATTGTCTCATTATATGATTAACTAGCAGAATCCATAGAAATTCCACGGAATAAGAAATATATTTAATCAACAAATATGACTTGATTAAGCTGATATTTTTCTGGATATTACTCTGAGTCTTTTCTCGTATCATCACAACAATGACTGTTATAATGATATTCGAAAACGAGGCTACATCAAATGGAGGTCACTCTCATATTCTTGTCCAGGGTAGCTAGATTGTCCTTTGAAAAGTCAAATTTCGCGAATTTGGCCTTTCTTTTATAAAGCAGTTTGGCATTACAAAAATTGTATTTGGCCTTTTTCAAAAAGCGTAATGTACAGACCAAATAAGTAAGGAACATGTAAAATATTATATGAATAGAAATAAAAAATTTTTTTTTTTCGACGTTGATTTATTTATTTAAAAATTAGTCCTCGCGTGAAAGAGCAGAACACAAAATGTTTTAAATAATAATAACAATAGAATAACAATAACAAAGACTTTCGGTGGCAAGGACAACTATTGACCGTAACCAGTTATACAGTCCTTTTGAAATTCTCATCTCTATTTTTCTCGTTATGTACTGAATATTTGTTAATGAAATCTATATGAAATATGTTCCTTATTAAATTTTCTATTCTGAAAGAAGTTTATAAAAATTCAATCTAAAAAAGTTATTTTAAAGTTTTTGTTAAAAAAAATTCAGATTTTCTCATTATTTAGACCTATATTACAAAGAGGGAGTTGCAAAAAATGAGTTGTGGTGTGAGGAGAAATACAAACTGAAACAGAGAGAATATTCAGACCTGTAATAATACAAAGAGGGAGTTGCAAAAATGAGTTGTGGTGTGAGGAGAAATACAAACTGAAATAGAGAGAAGGAGAGTTTTAAAATATAATCTTAAAAAGATAAGATACAAGCTAGAAAATCATTTCATCCAAAGTATGAAAATTGTTAAACAAAACGTTTTTACTATAGGCTTTAGAAATAAAGGTACAAGATTCAATTTGAAATTTATTTATCTTCAAAGTGCACTTTTATAAATTTTACAAAGTAAGGTATAAAAATTTAATTTAAATTGAATCAAAAAATTACCTTGGATTTATTTTATGTAATGTACATTTTGTTGCAATTTAAAAACATTATCTTTCATCTAGCAATTAATGATATAGATATAAAATTTTCAATGATTTTTTTTTAAAGTGCAACAAAATGTACATTACATAAAATAAATCCAAGGTAATTTTTTTTATTCAATTTAAATTAAATTTTTATACCTTACTTTGTAAAATTTATAAAAGTGCACTTGGAAGATAAATAAATTTCAAATTGAATCTTGTACATTTATTTTTAAAACATTTTATTTAACAATTTTATTTAACAATTTTTAAAACATTTTATTTAACAATTTTATTTAACAATTTTTAAAACATTTTATTTAACAATTTTAATGCTCTGGATGAAATGCTTTTCTAACGGGTATTTAGCATTAGATGAATAAATAAATGAATAAATAAATGAATGAATAAATGAATAAATAAATGAATGAATAAATGCATAATAAAAATAATAAACTGATTTCGGAAAAACAATAATTGGCTTCAAAATATCGCCAGAATGGTGGCCTTTAAACTCGTGCATTAAAAAGATATGTTCAAACCATTAAAAACTTCAATATGAATAGGCCTCCATCTTTTCACATTTTCACTAGAATAGTTCATTCTAGATTGTAAGTCATGTATGCTATGGCTCTCCTTTTCCGCGATAAAAAATCTTAATTTCTTCTCAATGTAAAATACCTCAAAACGAGGGAGACGCCGTTAGCCTACTTAATTCTAACTTTGACCTACGTTCAAGGGTATCCAAAAAAAGGGAGAGGTAGGAAAGACTAATAAGCGACAATGATCCACTTATCCGAAAAATAGCCAGGAAAAAAACAAAACAAAAAAAAAAAAACACACGCACAGAAAGAAAAAAGGTTATATTTCTATAATTACAAAGACAAAGTGTTTGCAATTGTTTTAGCAGAATTTAAGTTTAGGTCGGATTAACGTTCTTATATATGTTGTGACTGTGAAAAACGACTCTATATATTTTCAAAAATATTATGAGTAAGAAAACGAAATAAATAGCTAGAAGCAACTTATCCTGCCTTGACAGAATTCAAAATGGACTTTGTGGCCTAGTGGGGAATGCCTTCTTCTCTTCCCTGCAACCTCTTCCCCACAAAAGAGACATTGCGAGTTTGTCTCTGCTTTATCATTATTTTCATGGCAAGTGCTCCTCTGAGCTCCAATCTATGGTTCTCCCTAGCCTGACTTTCACGAAAAAACATCGTCTAGCTGAAACCGCTATCAATAATCCCCCCCCCTTTTTATCTGCGCCTAAATCTAAACATAGATTCCATGAACAAAGCTTCTTTCTTAAATCAGCACGTTTGTGGAACTTTGTTTGGATTTCCTGCTTTCTAACTGACTACAATATGGTCGCCTTCAAGTTCAATGTAAACAATTTTTTAATGAACCATCCCCTTAAGTAATCCAATTTACCAAATTTCCACTATTAACGATTACTACATATTCCCATTGACTATTGATTAACACTTATCTTCGAAGTCTACTCTGAATTATGTCAAAACAGGGTAAGCTGCTTCTAGCTCGGGCCTTGATCAAGGGTGACTCTTTTGTGATCAAGGGTGACTCTTTTGTGATCAAGGGTGACTCTTTTGTAAAAAAAAAAAAAAAAAAATCCAAGGAGATCTGCAGAATGCTGCTGAAGTTATTCATGCCTCCTCCCTTACTGACTTGATATCATCACAGTGAGATTGGATGGAGGTGAGTAGCGTATAAAACTATATATCAGAAAGTTCTTTTAAATTCAAGTAAAAATATCTTGGCCCAAACAAAAATTTATTGATCAAAATAAGCACTGTCAGAATCAACACACTTTTGCCAACAAAAAGCAAGTATATTTATGCCAGTAACGTCAAATTCTGATGGCCGACCACTACGCTAGCCATCTTGAAGACTCTCGTTGGCCCCACAAAATTTCTTAAACCATCATTGTGCTGTGCGTTCAATAGTGGTTCCTGTGCCAAATGCATTAAAAGCACGTTTAGACTTCGTGGCTTAGTGGGGGATGCCCTTTTCTCTTCCCTGCAACCTCTCTACCACAGAAGAGACATTGCAAGCCTGTCTTTGTTTTATCGTTACTTCCATGGCAAGTGCTTGTCTGAGCTCCAATCTCTGGTACCCCCTCTCCAATCTTTCATGATAAACACCCGTCTAACTGAAACCACTGTCAAAAATTTCCCCACTCTTTATCTGAGCCAAAACCAAAACGTAGATTTCATGAACAAAACTTCTTTCTTAGAAGTGCACGCCTGTGGAACTCTGTTCCGTTTGCCTGTCTCCCACCTGACTACAACTTGGATGTCTTCAAGTCCAACATAAACAAATTCCTGATGAACCGCTCCCTTAAGTTAGACACATTATCAAATCTCCAATACTAACGATTACTACAATACTATCCCATTGATTACTTTACGCGCAATAACCCTTATCCCCGAGTGGCTTCCAGGCCCTGATAAGTGGTGACTACCATGTAAAGAAAAAAAATAGATTAATCATCAGCCTTGCTGGATATCGTTTATGATATCAAAATGATCCAATGAGTCACAATCAGAAACAACTGATGCTTACATACCTTCATGACTGGGTATGATGACATTCAACATATTATCAGGAGTTCCGAGCTTCTTAAGGACCTTCCACAAAGCTGTTCTACTGATGTAGTCACTTCCTGATTCTACTGACATATAGAGTTCCTGACTATTCACTCGTAACTTCTCAGTAACCTACTCCAGCACAAATATCATGTCAATTGTTCCACGATATGAGCGGAAACCACATAGTGACTCAGGATACATCTTATTAGCAATGAGTTCCACGATTCTGCTAAGTATAACACGAGCCAGTATTTTACCAACTATGAATAACAATGAAATTCCACGATGATTATCACATATCCTTTCGTCACCAAAGTGCTTTATCATTGCGTCTTTAAAATCTTGTATGAGAGATCCTTGTCTCCACATCTGTACAAACAGTTCATGAAGTTTTTGTTTGAGTCTTTTACCATCACATTTAAAGATCTCCATTGGAATAGAGACTTTTCTTTTCAAACGATGTCTCTTATAGCTCTTACAACTTCTTGGAAAGTGGGTTCAAGTTAAAACTGCAACATTGACCCAACAAGTTCGTCATCAATCTGAGACTTAAGACTGGTGGAAAGTGTCCCATCCAACATTTCAAAATATTTCTTTTGCGTGTGTAGAGTGTCTGACCACCACCACCACTGAGAAAGAAGTTCTGTTAACTGATCTACGACGTCACGTTTAGGTAGTCATTAGTAGGTAATAGGCGAGACTATATATATATATGATGATGATGATGATGATGATGATGATGATTGCAACGTCTTGTCAGACGAGTGCCACTCCCTCAGACACTTAAAGTCCATGATCCCAAAAATGACTTCCATCGCCACAGAACCATTTTAATAGACAAATGCCTGAGGGAGTATCTATACACAGATGCTGTTACAGAGTCTTAGCTTTGTACGACAGCTAAGTCTCTCTCTCGGTTCAAAATGTTGAGATCCAGCAACAAGTTAAACTGCAGATCAGCTTAATGCGGGTACTGGTCTCCTGTTTTATGGTTTTTTAAATCAGAGAATTGCTTCTCCTAGAAAGGTTGCCTTCACCACCCCAACACACACATACATACACACAAACACACACGGTGCTAGTTGGCCATTGACCCCGAGAAAGGTCTTGTTTTAATCATTCAGGGAGACTAGCCACCCTCCTACCAAACAAGTCTGGTGGGGGAACCAGTTTAGTCACCGGTGACCCGACCATGATGCAAGTAGTACTGGGTTACATAGTACTAGTAGCATATGACATGACATGACATATATATATATATATATATATATATATATATATATATACACACACACACACACACACACACATACACACACATATAGACACATATATACACACAGACATATATATACTTTTTATTTATTTTATATAAGCATTAATATGTCGCTACACATTCATGAGCATATTTCGATCCGCCAGTTACAAGTAACTAGAGACCTCTTCAGACGATACTGCTTATACAAAAGCTTAGTCAATGACCTGCTTTGTCTACTATGTGTGACGTCGTTTCTCAGTTTACGGACTAAACTTTTGTATAACCAATATTGCCTGAAGAGGTCTTTAGTTACTTGTAACTGGTTGACTGAAACATGCTCATGAATATGTAGTGACATATTAATATTTATGTAAAACAAATAAAAAGTATATCTTGCCCTACCTCGGTATTGAGCACTCTTGTAGTGAACCCGTTAAAACTTCATTGGTTGCTTTACCTCTGAAAAATATTAACATGGAATTATATATATATATATATATATATATATATATATATATATATATATATATATATATATATGTCTGTCATTTTTTGATATTTTGACTGCTTTTAAATATGTAAAAATTGTTTTTAAATCGTTCATAATAAAAATAATAAACGAATTTTAGTCTATGGAATCCATGATAAAACGTGATGTTTATCTTTCAACACGGTGACAAAGTACAACTTTTCTTTTTGAATGAATTCTTGTTTTTATTTTTTTTAAATTAATATTGAATAAAGTTAAATTTAAGTATAAATCGTGTTCGCTATTCTCCTTTTTAATATATTTATAAAAGGTTTTTTAGTCTTTTTTCAAAAAGCTGTCATTCATTATCAACAGTCTGGCTGCTCGGCAGATCTTACTTGCTTTGCCTACTATGCGTGACGTCATTTTTCAGTTAACAGACCTTATCTCTCTGTGGTAGTGGTTTGAAGTCAGAGGATAAAATAATTGTACTGCTATCACACCGTGGATCGTAGACGGTGTATAAGGATTTAGAATCTTTACGATCTGCCGCTTTCTCAAGTGCTGTAACTTTTGTTCCTCGCCAGCAACCACTGTAAAAAAGTAATAAAGAACGCAAGAGAGTTGTATGCTCAGTCCATCAAGTCCAAAGTAGCTGAGCAGCGGCTTGGTTCCCACCAGTTTTGGCAAATAGTAAACAGAATCCTGAACAGAAGCGTGTGCTTTATCCCAACTATTATCAATGGACCTGGGGTAATCTCGTCAGCATCAGACAAAGCCAAAATCTTTGCCAAGAACTTTGCAGCTAACTCTATCCTTTGCGACCAAGGCCGCCAACCTCCAATATTTCCTCCTGTATCTAAAAACATGCTATGTGATATACAAATATCTGTACGTGATGTTGCCAAGCTAATCAAAAACCTTGATTCCAGTAAAGCAACCAGCCCTGACGATATTCCAATTATAGTACTCAAAAGACTTCAACCAGAACTAGCGCCCATCCTTACAAAACCGTTTAAACATTGTCTTAAGGAGAATTGCTTCCCATCACACTTGAAAATCTCATTAGTATGCCCTGTATTTAAGAATTCAGGTGATCGCTCATTTCCCTTTCAGTACCAGCCAATAAGTCTCCTGTCCGTCATGAGTAAGTTGCTAGAATCTGTGTTAAATAGAGAAGTAATCAACCATCTCAGCAAAAATAACCTTCTTAGTGACATACAATATGGTTTCCGTTCTGCTAGATCTACAGCAGATGTGCTTACAGTTATATCTCATAGGATTAGCGAATCTCTCGACAGAGGCTTCTTTCTAGGGCAATTGCTCTTGACATATCAAAGGCCTTTGACAGAGTATGGCATAAAGGTTTACTTCACAAGATCTCCAGCTACGGTATAACTGGAAATGTCTTCTCAATTATTAAATCATTTCTCTCTGATAGGTTCATAAGAGTAGTAGTTGATGGGCAGAAATCAGAAGCTCTTAGTATTAATGCTGGAGTCCTTCAGGGGTCCATCCTGGGTCCAACTCTCTTCCTGATCTATATTAATGATCTTCCAAATCACATCCTTACATCATTCGTAGACATCTATGCTGATGACATGACTATCTATGGTAGCACATCTAACCGTAAACGACCAAGTTCTCTCTGATTCTTTCTCCTCTGATCTTGAGCAAATGGTACAATAGGGAAATAGGTGGCTTGTTGCTTTTAATGCATCTAAAACCAAGCTTTTATCTTTACATCATCAACGCTCTGATCCCCATCTGG
The DNA here is from genome assembly GCF_053919585.1 of Euprymna scolopes. Taxonomy (NCBI): domain Eukaryota; kingdom Metazoa; phylum Mollusca; class Cephalopoda; order Sepiida; family Sepiolidae; genus Euprymna; species Euprymna scolopes. Next base: position 69,344,089 of record NC_136483.1, read on the forward strand.
CATCAATTGAAATGAATGGCTCTCATCTTGGAGAGGTCTCATGTTTTGACAAGCTTCTGGGCTTGACCTTTACTCCCGGTCTTAAATGGAACACATATATTAAATCCGTTGCCAAGGCCGCTGGAAAAATGGTGGGATCCTTCTATCGATCCAGTAGATATCTCACTGCTGATGCAATTCTCTATCTATATAAGAGTTAGGTACGTCCAAGCATGAAGTACTGTTGCCACATCTGGGCAGGAGCTGCTAGAAAGGACTTATCCTGCCTTGATAGAGTTCAAAATAGACTTCGTAGCCTTGTGGGGGATGCCCCTTTTTCTTCTCTGCAACCTCTTTCTCACAGAAGAGATGTTGCGAGTTTGTCTCTGCTTTATCGGTTTTTTCATGGCAGGTGTTCGGCTGAGCTCCATTCTGTGGTCCCCCCTCGCTAAACTTTCACAAGAAACACCCGTCTAGCAGAAAACACTATCACTAATTTTCCCCACTCTTCATCTGTGCCTAAACCTAAGCGTAGATTCGATGAACAAAGCTTCTTTCTTAGAACTGCATGCCTATGGAATTGTCTTCCGTTTTCCTGCTTTCCAGCTGACTACAATATGGTTGTCTTCAAGTCTAATGTAAACAAGTTTTTGATGAGTCGTTTTGAAAGGAAAGAGTTTACAGTAGAAATTGGATAATATAGTAACCGTTAGTAATGGAGATTCGGTAAATTTGTTAACTTATATGGATAAGTTAACAAATTTACCGAATCTCCATTACTAGGGGTTACTATATTATCCAATTTCTACTGTACACTCTTTAACCCTTATCCTCGGGTGGCCTCTTCCTTGATAAGTGGTGATGCCTATGAAAAAAAAAATGTAGTGGGGGCACTCGGACTCACCACCTCCAAAGAAGGCAAGGGTGCAGCCCTCCACTGGCAAGGTCATGCTCACAGTCTTCTGGAACCAGGACGGTGTAGTGATGACAGATTTCCTGGCAAAGGGTACCACAATTACAGGAGCCT
>NC_136483.1:69350094-69456772 GCF_053919585.1 Euprymna scolopes
TTAAGAATAAATCAAAATTATCACTGCATATTTAGAATCACATTTATTTAAAAAAATACAGAAAAATCTTTATGGCGTACGTAATCGTCACAAAACGAACATGCAATATCTCCCCCCCCCAAAAAAAAAAACGTAAATTGACACAAATATTTTTTTTTTACCTAAGACAGTAAAAAATTACGATTATTAGCGATTTTAACTCTAAACATATCCATTATAAGACTGTTTTTAATTTCGGCTCTTCGAATTGAGCTGTCTCCCCTTTATTTTTTTTTTTATTTTTTTTTTTATTCAATTTTCACCCCAAACAAGGCACAGTGCCACTTTGAAGCAGGGGGCTACTATTAGGGAATTAATTAGCGGGGTCATTATGAAGGGAGAAGAGTAGAAAGATGTTTGTTAACATTACACTTGAACTTCTGCATATCATTGCAGTTGGGAAAGCAGAATCCCGGAAGGGAGTTCCAAAGACCCGCAGTTCTGGGGAAGAAACTATTGGAGTAAAAGGCTTTCTTGCACCTAGGGATCTCCACTGTAAAGGGATGAGACTTAGTAGCTTGTCGGGTTTGTCGGGGGTAGTTACGTCGGGGAGGTACAAGTGTTTGCAGTTCGTCAGAGCATTCACCATTAAAGTATTTGTAGAACAGGCAGAGGGATGCAACATCTCGTCGATGGGACATAGGTTGAAGCCCAGATGACAGTTCAGGACCTATCAGGTTTGCGACTCTTTTTTGAACCCTGTCCAGGAGCGAGAGACAAGCAGCAGATGCACCAGCCCAGATGTGACAACAGTACTCCATACATGGGCGAATGGTTGCCTTATAGAGGTATAGGATACTGGCAGGCGTAAGTAGTTTTCTAGCACGGTAGAGGGAGCCAACCTTCCTTGCAGCAGCCTTGGCAATGCTCTCAATGTATCTATTCCAGTTCATATTCCCTGTAAACGTTAGGCCGAGGAGTTTAAAAGAAGTACTTTCAGGCAATGTGTTCTTGGCCATTGCTATTGGTGGTAGAGAAGGTTTCTTGTAGTTATTGAAGGAAACAAGCTTAGTCTTAGCAGCATTGAATGAGACCAACCATTTTTGTCCCCATTCCACTACGGATTGGAGGTCATCCTCTAGTGTTTCTGCCATTTTCTTGGATATGTGTTCATTTGTTTTCCCCTCATATCTGTTATAGAGAGTGGTGTCATCGGCAAATATACCCATCTCCGAAACAATTTATGCATTATAGCTGATCAAATCACCAAGTCTCGCTTAGTCATAAAATTCGATTTTCTTAATAAAAAAGTCAAACTAGTAGATCAATTTATATGATTTTTTGGAATATAACGTCTTCGTACCGTGTCAAGTAGGTGTATCATAAAGATTTTTCTATATTTTGTATTTTTAATAAGTGTATTTATAAATTATTATTCTGTTATTCCTTTATGAAAACAAAAAGAAAAACAATAAAAATCAAATAAAAAAATATATAACTTTAACTAGTCACAGAAATCGAATATAGGAAAATTTGCCCACCAACAACTGCCATATTTCTGCTAGTAAATATGCGAACGAACATATACTACACTGATCCCTAAAAGAGGAAATGATGCGTGGGAGGATAATCTAATAATAACAAAAAAGACTGAGACTACACTATCCCGTCAAGAAGTAATCCTTGGGGTATGTTATCATGAAAAACATATACTACACTACCTTAAAGGCAATGTCTAGGAGAATGATCTCATAAGAGAACAGACACTACACTACGTTCCCCTTGTCGCTGAATTTAATTTAAAAGTTAGTAATAGTATAGTTTCGAGACCGATACCAAATCCCCATTAGTAAAAGATAGTATCACTAGTATAGTTTCAGCTTCGAACAGATATCAAATCTCTACTAGTAATAGATAGTAACAGGATAGTTTCACCTTCAGACAGACATATTGCAAATCATCATTAATAATAGAAAATGGCATGCACACCAGTTTCAAATAAAACGCTATCAGTTACTATTAATGTCTGTAATATCTTTAGGTGTTGTAAAATCGTAATTTAAAAATTCTGAAACCACATTGCCTGTGGCAACTCTGAACTGAAAATGAGATAATATATTTTTCATAAAAATAACGAAATCAATACAAAATATGTACATCGATAATTGGTAATTATATGTCTGTTCTGAAACAATCGAAGCAAAGTGAATAAATACGGAGAGAAGAAACTCACTAGAAATATCAATATCTTCAATTTTATGAACTCTGAGAAAAGTCGGTCAAATTCTCCACTTAAGACCCAGGTAATGGATCAATTGATATTTTATTCTTTCTAACTAGCCATTTGCGGTATTTATCTGTGTTCTTTCCAAAATACAGACGAACCAAATTGAAATTTCAATCGATTCTATCAATTACATATTCTATCCCATCCTATAACTGTTTTAGTATTTTACATTTCCTGAGATCCATTTAAGACATAGTAAATTTGCAAATGAATATTAAAATAAAATTTCTAGGCACACCACGCATTTCGCGTTATTCAAAATAACACTTTCTTTTACGAAATGAAACTAATAATAGCATAAATAACAAAATATTGCTGTAATCTAGTGCGATTAAGAAGAAGAAGAAAAAAAGATTATGACATGATGACGATTAGATAATATTATTCAGTATAACTTTAACCAAAATTTAATTTCACAAACATGATAGTGAATTTCTGTTTCACGTCTACTAAGAAATTGTTTCGTGTTTTCTTGCATTCTTTTTACTACAGCGAAACTCTCTAAAATATTTCTTTTTATTATTAAAACGTGATTTATGTAACATTATTTTCTAATCCAGCAATTTGTTTTACCAAATTAAAATACTAATAATGTGTCAACAGCGAACTATTTATGTGTATCATACGGTAGTTAGATACGAATAAAATATGTCAACAGATTTTATTTTCTCAATCAGGATACTTACATCGTCAGCATCATTACAAACATCCTAACACATTGAGCTCTATGCAAAGTTCACTCGTCGTACAGTAAACAACATAACACATTGTGCAATTTCAATGTTTCGTTTCTACAAACAATTGTATACCGATTTTTTTTGTGTGTGAAAACTGCGACGTAACATTCTAATGTACATTTTATTTTACTGCAACATGGTTTAAATAAATCGAATTTCTATTCCAAGTGTTCGTTTTATTAGACTAATCTATGTATCTATAAAAGTGAGGATGTGTGTGAGGACACTTCTCAACCTATATACTCAAGAATTTTTAATCTACAAACTTGAAATTTGGTATATAGGTTATTCAGACATGTGAAAATTTTTAACAGGTTTTCATTCGGAAAGAGATTCTAAGGGGTAAAAAATTGACAAATTAGTACGTGGGAGCTGTTGCAATATTTTGACCCTTTTAATGGGGTATGATCTCACACAGTCGGACGATTCTATTTATAAACGATGCTGCTAAGAACTGACGAATCAAATAAATTCACGTGCTGCTACCAACCAATCAGAAACCAGAATTGCTTCATAAATATTAAACCTTTTCTGGAGCAATTTCACATGTTCTTTCCCGGGTTTCGACACGGTAAGAATATTTTGTTCTGTGGAACTGTCTACTACAAACAAGTCACCTCCCAGGACTTGTGTGTAACAGCGAACCATCTGAAACTGTTCTGAAAGTTAAAATGGCTTACACTTCTACAGGAGCCATCGGATTTCTATCTGTTTTCTAACTGTGTCACGAATATACATGCGTGAATGGTTCACATTACAGATCATTATGTTAAGTATAAGTAAGTTTGTAAACATCCTTTAAAGAGCGTGTAACGCTGTCCGAATGGTTATCGTACTTGATTCACTGTCTTTTGGTTTTGGTTTCAACCTCAGCTTGAGTATTTCTTTTTACTTACAAGAAATAGACTGTTTAAAAAAACATAAAACTCGCTTGTCTTAGTTTCTGTATGAATAAAAATATAATAGTTATCCGTATTTTACGACCGAGCAACGTCGGGCGGCCTGCTAGTCTTATAATAAAGTATAAACAACAAACGATATTTTATCATTTGGATCATTTAAATTACTGTTCTCGTCTCAGACGTTATTCCTATAACATTTCGGCCGACGTAACCTCCAACTTTCTTTAGGTAAATCGGAAATCTTGTCGAAATCGGGAATCTTTATATATATATATATATATATATATATATATATATATATATATATATATATATATATATATATATACAATATACTCGTGAATCTACATGAAATTTTGAATTGAACACTATTTGTTACACGAGGTTAGACTGTTCTTATTTCGTCAGCCATGACCGGATAGAAGTCTTAAGTCATTCTTAATTACATTTAATATCGACTACTGTAGTGATGATACAACCTTCAACCTCCTGAAAACGGTCAATTTACTAGCGTCTAAATAGCACTTATCAAGTTAACGCTTGAACAGTATTTTTCCCATCAGAAAGCAGTACTTTGTTAACACATGAAAATCAGATTTTTCCATTGTTCTGAAAATTTGCAACGGTTGTTTCACTTATATGACTGTAATTTGTAAACTAATAATCTTATTGGGTTTAAATTTTGACACATGCAATTTGATAAACAATATTTTATAAAAGCCATGCTGATTTTTTACGCCATGACCAGGACTTATTGAGTGACGAGTTAGCATTGATTATACTCAACGCTTTATCCATTGTGGCCATTTCTTTTCATTTGCATTCTTATAACAACATCCGTTGCTATTCTACATTATTTTATGGGGAATGAATTTACGGGATTATTTTACATATTTCCATTGGCAGTTTCAATTCTTTTGGTTTTGCGTTCTTTCCATTATTTTTACGTGGCATCCTATTTGAGTTGACCTGTGATTGACCAGTGTTTCCTGGTTTTGTGAGTTAATTATGCAGGAAAGGATTGTTGTTGTTGTTGTTGTTGTTGTTGTTGTTGTTGTTGTTGTTGTTGTTGTTGTTAAAAAAACAAAACAAAACAAAACAAAACAAACAAAAAACACGTCGTTATTTGCTCTGTCATTTTTCTGTATTATTATTATTATTATTATTATTATTATTAGTATTATTATTATCTTTCCTTTTTCTTTCCCTTTTCTTCGCCTCCTTTTCTTCTTCTTTAACTATTTTTATTCCATATTATCTTTACTTCCTTTCATACTATAAGAGACTATGAAACTTTGTGAGTTAAATTATATTCCCGAGCAACGCTGTGACATCGGTAGGCTAGTTATTATTATTATTATTATTATTATTATTATTATTATTATTCACAAGATGGGCATGACTAATTACTGTCGAAATACGACGCAGTTACGTCTAAATGTAAAGGCAAAAGCATAAAAAACAAAAAAACAAAAACAAAAAAGTTTAATGCAAATAAGTGTTAAACGTTTTGTTGGCGATTTGTCTGCCAGATCGTCTTTTGTGAATTCTCGAACACAAACTATTTTTCCATACGTGTACCTAATATACGAATAGAATTGTCGATGTGTCAAATTAAAAAAAATAAATAGAAATACTGTGAAATGTTGTATAGCTGAAGATAAAATATAAATGAAACGAAGCTTAAGCCATGACCACATACTATAAATAAATTTACTCATGTTGAGATTTGGTATTTCTTCTTTATCCTTTTAAGATGATGCGATGTATAAATAAATAAATAAATTAACAAAAGCATATGTAATAACAACAACAACAATATCAGCAATAACAACAATAACAGCAATAACAACAATAACAGCAACGATGATAATAACAATAATTAATACATAAACTAGTACAAACAAAAATATAAGGAGGCACATCTGAACATTAACACTATTATCACCTTCTAAAACACAAAGAATGGCCCTATTCCCCCCCCACCAAATAAACGAGAAAAGGAAGAGGTTAATTACAAGACAAGCGAACCTCTGTCTGATAAACGCGCGAATATTGACTGTGTTGACTGCGATAAAGGAGTGCATAAATAAGAACGAATCTGATTGGCTAAGTACCAAACTCAGCACCACATAGATACATAAAAACACGCGGTAACATAAATTCTATGCAATAGCCGTACGAGGATGAAACGCGGGAAATTCTGTGCAACTTAAATGCCATATATATTCAAATAATTACTATATATATATATATATATATATATATATATATATATATATATATATATATATATATATATATATGTATGTATGAGAGCGTGCAGTTGTGTATATATGTCGATGTATGTGCTCACGAGTATTGGTATCTGTATGTGCGCATGCGCTTGCTTGTATGCGTGAGGTGCAAGTATGCCTGAATAAGTATGCGTATATGAGCCCGTATAATCGCCTCCTTGGGGGCAGGGGCGTCGATGTGTATATGTATCTGTGTATGTGCGCATCCATGCCTACGCACGCGTACCCAATCTTAGCACCTTAAAGAAAATTTGACGTAAGCGAGAGTAACGCAGGTGTCTATGCATGCAGGCGCACATATGTACATATATTTGAACGCCAGGGCGGGAATATATGTATACATGTGACCGTTTCTTTTAAGTATATATGTATGCACGTGCGCATATGTGTACCCGTGGCCGCGACCGCTAGCTAACCCTCTTCAAACAATTAACAACAAAATAAAAGCTAAAAATAAATGAACCGAATCATAGCCTCCCCGCCTCCAAACATAAGCGAACACCCAACAGCTCAAGGCATACTTACCAAGAAATCATCTCACCAACGAGAAGCTAAAAACTTTAACATTAAGATTCGAATTTTAAAGTGACCCGCTCCTCCCACCCCCACATATTCCCCTTCCCCTTATGTATCCCTATGCCCTCAGCCACACCAGAAATAAACTTCCCAGACCCTCCCCAACATGTTCCTTAAACCCCAAAACTAAAATATTATCGACATAACAAGCGCCCTCCACCTCCCCCCTTGTTCCCTTCCTCTCTTTCTTCCGCCCTCCTCACAACCCCCCTCTGACCTCATTCACTCTTTCATCCCAAAAACAGCGAACGTTTCTGTAAAAGTCTGAGGAAGCTACAGACGGCCAAAAAAAACGGCCGAGTTGCTGAAACAATAATGTAACTTAACAGAAAGATACGGTAATAAAAATAAAACGAATCTATATATATATATATATATATATATATATATATATATATATATATATATATATATATATATATATATATATATATATATATATATAAGTAGGTTGTAGTTTGCTTGAAGCATTGTTGAAGAAAATTATAAGGTAAAATTAAAAGCCAAGAACAATGCGAGATTTTTTTTTTATATAGAGTAAAATTAAATGCAAACAAAAGAAATAAAGTTCTTTTTTTTGTTGTTTGTTTTTTCTTTTTCACACAAATTTTAACTCTAAACAACAGTAATTTTTTTTTCTGTTGTATTCAATGGTGATATAAATCTCAATATATTTCAGACTTATTAGTCCATTTTCAAGAGAAGACAGCGGAAGAGTGTTCAAAATTGGAAAAGTAGCCGCCGAGTTTGCCACGTGATACCGCGAAATATAGAACAAAAAATGACGTTAGGAGAACGTTAAAATAAATCAGTTGATGTTTGAAATACTTGTTGCGTTTGTGAATCAAGGGAGATGACTATTCAAGCAAGGTTTTTTTTTTTTTTTTTTTTTTAATTATTGTTTTTCTTATGTTTTAAACTTATATTATAAAAGCGGAGCTCAATTCCAGTCTATTGTTTAGTGTGGGAGTATTTTTTGAAATAATTAAAGATTCGAGGATACGAAGTTGACCTACGTTTCTTGAAGAAGCAAGAATGTTGATGTGAAAATCTGGTTCTGAATTAATGCAAGTGCGAATATGTTTATAGAACGACGAAGCAGTAGTGTTTAAGTGCTCTTTAATGCGGTGATGAAGCAATCTGGTAGTGCTTCCGATGTAAGATGCACTGCATTTAGCGCATTGTAGGTCGTAAACAACGTGGTTCTTAAAGCATAAACCTGTGTGTGATATTGGGCAATTAGAGAGTGAACAAGGGGAAGGTGTATGCGATGGATGTTTTCGGTTGAGCTGTTGTCTTAAAGTAGATCCAGTGTGGATGAGTTGAATGTTGAGCCCCTCGCTGCGGATGGCTTTTCGGATTGAAGATGAGATTTTGTCACTGAGGAAGGGTAGTTTTAGAAAACAATTGTTAGAGAAGGGTCGGGTGTTGCGTTTTTTCTTTTTAAGTGAGGATAGGATCGTATTAGGGTAGCCGTTTAGTGAGAGGGTCTGTAGGAAATTGTTAGTGTGTGTATGTTTGTCGGAGATGTTAGTGCATTTGTCTTGTATGCGTGAGATTTCGAAAGAAAAAACAAACAACAAAAAAAAGAACTTTATTTCTTTTGTTTGCATTTAATTTTACTCTATATAAAAAAAAAAATCTCGCATTGTTCTTGGCTTTTAATTTTACCTTATATATATATATATATATATATATATATATATATATATATATATATATATATCGCTAAAAAAAAACAGAAACAAAACAACAGCTAAGTAAATCGCGATATATTAAAAGAGCTGGCGAGATGCTCAAGGGTAAGGGTTTAGGCTCATTACCGTTGGATCCCGATTTCGAATCTCGCTAGGTACAGCCACTCTGATGAGTCGTAGACGACGAAACACGTGTCAGTGGGTAATTACATTTTAAAAATTATATATACACACATATATATATATATATATATTACTTTATTATTATTTATTATATATATATATATATATATATATATATATATATATATATATATATATATATATATATATATATATATACACAACATACTTCTCATATATATACAGAGAGAGAAAGAGAGAGAAAGAGAGAAGGGGGAGTAGAGAGAGAACATTACAGACAGAGGATAAAGAAAGAGAGAATATACATTTAAGAAAAATATATTAGAATGTTCAGCTAGCAGATTAGAATTTTGACATATTTATTTAACTTAATACAGCCAAGTTCCTATTTACTTGCCTCCCCAAGAGGGCAGAGTTAGACACAAGGTTGATTTTTGACGTGGGAAAAATCCAGCTCACCCCCCCCCCCAAGGGGCCACTCCGAATGCGAACAAACATTAAAATTGTCTCAGTCGAGAAGGATTTCTCTCCCATTGACCAAGGAGAGAAAAGGTGAAGTGTAGCATCAGAACAGATATTTCACTTTGTTCTCAGCCATGTTTTGTAACTTTCTATGGTCTAGGCAAAGACTGGAGTTTAGCTGTACGTATCTGCCCATATCCCTGTGAATATTATTAGGTTGGTGCAAAAATAATGTCAGTTTTTATGTATAAGTTGAACGTCAAAAAACGACATTAGTTTTGCACCAACCTAATAACAACGTGGCTATGAAACTGAAGGTTCGCTCATAATATCCTGTCTATACCTATATAATGCTGTACACACACACACACACACACACACACACACACACACACACACACACACACACACACACACACACACACAGTGGAGAAATATCTACAAAATATTTTTTTAATTCAAACAGATGTGTTTACTTTAGATGTACACCAGAAGAGTTTAACGTCCTTATACGAGGAAAATTCAAAGTAATAATGATTAATGATTCTCTGTCACGACTCGTATTTGCGAGTAAAGGTATTTTATACGTTTGATCCGTTTTATAACTTCGTCAATCAAGATAACGGTGTTTTTGTTGGTTGGAAGAGTTGTCCGTTGAACGGAAGCCGCTAAACAAAAACATTTAAGACGATGAAGGAAACACAACAAAAATGTATTAAACTGAAGAAAGTTTTAGTTCAGAAAGCGTTATTCGAATAGGCGAACTAAGAGATAGACGCGTTGCGGTTTAAACAAAGCGGTGTGATGCTACGTACGTCAACATTAAATGAGAAACAGTTCTTTTGGCCAATGTGTATATAGAAAGGCGTCAGGCGATAGAAATGTCTTTATTCAATTTGAGGATATGTCGATAATCCCACCAATCCTTTTTAATTCCATATTAGTAGAAGAAAGCGCATGATTTTATTTTTAGGCCCGATTAGAAGCTCTTCCAAAGTGTCGCACATTATTTGGCTCAGAAATGAAAATATTTACAATATAACCATTATATTGCTCTCTATCGGATTAATACAAAATTCGTTTTCAATAAAATCCATTCATCTTTATATGGATTATCTATGTCACTCTTTCTCATATCACATTGCCTTCAACACGTTTTTTTTTCAACTTATATATCCTTTGTATTCGCCAATATTCATTGTTCAACATTCATTGTTAAATATTCATTGCTCCGTATTCGTTATTCAGTATTCATTGTTCAGTATTCATTACTCAGTATTAATTGTTCAGTGTGCATTGGTCAGTATTCATTGGTCAGTATTCATTGGTCAGTGTTCATTGGTCACCATTCATTGGTCAATATTGGTCAGCATCCTTTATTATGTATTCATTGGGCATTGTTCAACATTTATTGGCTAGTATTCGTTGTTCCGTAGTCATTAATCAGCAATCATTAATCAGTATTTATTAGTCAGTATTCGTTGTTTAGTAATCATTGGGCAGTATTCATTGTTCAGGATTCATTGGTCAGTATTAATTATTCAATATTCTTTCGTCAGTATTCATTGTTCAATATTCATTGGTCAGTATTCATTGGTCAATATTTATTAGTTCGTATTTATTGTTCAATATTCATTGGTCAGTATTTATTGTTCTATATTCATTGGTCAGTATTTATTGTTCAATATTCATTCGTCAGTATTCATTGTTGAATATTTATTGGTCAGTATTCATTGTTCAATAGTCATTGGTCAGTATTTATTGTTCAGTATTCATTGGTCAGTGTTTATTGTTCAGTATTCATTGGTCAGTATTTATTGTTCAATATTCATTCGTCAGTATTCATTGTTCAATATTCTTTGGTCTGTATTCATTGTTCAATATTCATTGGTAAGAAGTCACTGTTCAATATTCATTGGTCAGTATTCATTGTTCACTATTAATTGGTCAGTATTCATTGTTCTATATTCATTGGTCAGTACTAATTGTTCAATATTTATTCGTCAGTATTTATTGTTCAATATTCATTGGTCAGTATTGATTGTGCTATATTCGTTGGTCAGTATTTATTTTCAGTATTCATTCGTCAGTATTTATTGTTCAATAGTCATTGTCAGTATTCATTGTTCAGTATTCATTGGTCAGTATTTATTGTTCAATATTCATTGGTCAGTAATCATTGTTCAATATTCTTTGGTCAGTATTCATTGTTCAATATCAATTGGTCAGTATTAATTGTTCCATATTCATTCGTCAGTATTTATTGTTCAATATCCATTGGTCAGTATTCATTGTTCAATATTCTTTAGTCAGTACTTATTGTTCAATATTCTTTATACAGTATTCATTGTTCAATATTCATTGGTCAGTATTCATTGTTTTATATTCATTGGGCAGTATTTATTATTCAGCATTCATTGGTCAGTATTCATTTTTCTATATTCATTGGTCAGTATTCATTGTTCAATATTCATTGGTCAGTATTCATTGTTCAATATTCATTGGTCAGTATTCATTGTTCAATATTCATTCGTCAGTATTCATTGTTCAATATTCATTCGTCAGTATTTATTGTTCAATATTCATTCGTCAGTATTTATTGTTAAATATCCATTGTTCAGTATTCATTGTACAATAATCATTAGTCAGTATTTATTGTTCAATATCCATTGGTCAGTAATCATTGTTCAATATTCATTCGTCAGTATTTATTGTTAAATATCCATTGTTCAGTATTCATTGTACAATAATCATTAGTCAGTATTTAGTGTTAAATATCCATTGGTCAGTAATCATTGTTCAATATTCATTCGTCAGTATTTATTGTTAAATATCCATTGTTCAGTATTCATTGTACAATAATCATTAGTAAGTATTTAGTGTTAAATATCCATTGGTCAGTAATCATTGTTCAATATTCATTCGTCAGTATTTATTGTTAAATATCCATTGTTCAGTATTCATTGTACAATAATCATTAGTAAGTATTTAGTATTAAATATCCATTGGTCAGTAATCATTGTTCAATATTCATTCGTCAGTATTTATTGTTCAATATTCATCGGTCAGTATTTATTGTTCAATATTTCTTGGTCAGTATTTATTGTTCAATATTCATTGGTCAGTAATAATTGTTCAATATTCATTAGTAAGTGTTCATTGTTTAATATTCATTCGTAAGTATTCATTGTTCTATATTATTTGGTCAGTATTTATTGTTCAATATCCATTGGTCAGTATTCATTGTTTAATATTTTTTCGTCTGTATTAATTGTTCATGATTTATTCATCAGTATTTATTGTTCAATATTCATATGCCAGTGTTTATTGTTCTATATTCATCGGTCAATATTGATTGTTTAATAGTCATTTGTCAGTATTTATTGTTCAATATCCATTCGTCAGTATTTATTGTTCAATATTTATTGGTCAATATTTTTTGTTAAATATCCATTGGTTAGTATTCATTTTTCAATATTCATTTGTCAGTATTAATTGTTCAATATTCATTTGTCAGTATTTATTGTTCAGGATTCATTCGTCAGTATTAATTGTTAAATATTCATTCGTCAGTATTCATTGTTCTATATTACTTGGTCAGTATTTATTGTTCAATATCCATTGGCTAGTATTCATTTTGTAATATTCCTTGGTCAATATTCATTATTTAATATTTATTGGTCAGTATTTATTGTTCAATATCTATTGGTCAATTTTTTTGTTCAATATTCATTGGTCTGTAGTCATTGTTCAATATTCATTGGTCAGTATTCCTTATTCAATATTCTTTGGTCAGTATTAATTCTTCAATATTCATTGGTCAGTATTCATTGTTAAATATTCATTGGTCAGTACTAATTGTTCAATATTCATTTGTGAGTATTAATTTTTCAGTATTCATTTGTCAGTATTAATTGTTCAATATTCATTCGTCAGTATTTATTGTTCAATATTCTTTGGTCAGTATTTATTGTTCAATATTCATTGGTCAGTATTTATTAGTTAATATTCATTGGTCAGTAGTTATTGTACAATATTCATTGGTCAGTATTTATTGTTCAATATTCATTGGTCAGTATTTATTGGTCAATATTCATTGTTCAGTATTTATTGTTCAATATTCATTCGTCAGTATTTATAGTTTAATATTCTGTTGTCCGTATTAATTTTTCAATATCCATTGGTCAGTAATCATTGATCAATATTCATTGGTCAGTATTCATTGTTCATTATTCATTTTCAATATTCATTTGTCAGTATTTATTGTTCTATATTCTTTGGTCAGTATTTATTGTTCAATATTCATTGGTCAGTATTTATTGTTCAATATTCATTGGTCAGTATTTATTGTTACATATTCATTAGTGAGTATTAATTGTTCTATTTTTATTCGTCAGTATTTATTGTTCAATATTTATTGGCCAGTATTTATTGTTCTATATTCATTGGTCAGTATTCATTGTTCAGTATTAATTTAAAAGAATGCATTGTTCAATATTCATTGGTCAGTATTCATTGTTCAATATTCATTTGTCAGTATTAATTGTTCAATATTCATTGGTCAGTAGTAATTGTTCAATAGTCATTGTTCAGTATTCATTGTTCAATATTTATTGGTCAGTATTCCTTGTTTAATATTCATTGGTCAGTATTTGTTGTTCAATATCTACTGGTCAGAATCCATTGTTCAATATGCTTTGGTCAGTATTAATTCTTCAATATTAATGGTCAGTACTAATTGTTCAATAGTCATTGGTCAGTATTCATTGTTCAATATTCATTCGTCAGTATCTATTGTTAAATATTCAGTGGTCAGTATTTATTGTTCAATATTCATTCGTCAGTATTAATTGTTCAATATTTATTGGTCAGTATTCATTGTTCATTTGTCATTGGTCAGTATTAATTGTTCAATATTCGTTGGTCAGTACTTATTCTTCAATATTTATTGGTCAGTATTCATTGTTCAATATTAATTCGTCATTATTAATTGTTCAATATTTATTGGTCAGTATTAATTGTCCAATATTCATTGGTCAGTATTAATTGTTTAATAGTCATTGGTCAGTATTCATTGTTCAATATTCATTCGTCAGTATTTATTGTTCAATATTTCTTCGTCATTATTTATTGTTCAATATTCATTGGTCAGTATTTAGTGTTCAATATTCATCGGTCAGTATTTATTGTTCAATATTTCTTGGTCAGTATTTATTGTTCAATATTCATTGGTCAGTAATGATTGTTCAATATTCATTAGTCAGTATTAATTGTCAAATATTCATTCGTCAGTATTTATTGTTTCATATTCTTTGGTCAGTATTTATTGTTAAATATCCATTGGTCAGTATTAATTGTTCTATATTCATTGGTCAGTATTCATTGTTCAATATTCATGGGTCCGTATTCATTGTTCAATATTCATTGGTTAGTATTTATTTTTCAATATTCATTGGTCAGTATTCATTAGTCAGTATTCATTCTTCTATATTCATTTGTCAGTATTTATTGTTCAGTATTCATTGGTCAGTATTTATTGTTCTATATTCACTGGTCAGTATTTATTGATAAATATTCATTCGTCAGTGTTCATTGTTCAATATTCATTCGTCAGTATTCATTGTTCAATATTCATTAATCAGTATTCATCGTTCTATATTCATTGTTCAGTATTTATTTTCAATATTCGTTCGTCAGTATTTCTTGTTCAATATTCATTGGTCAGTATTTATTGTTCAGTATTCATTGGTCAGTATTCATTGTTCAGTATTCATTGGTCAGTATTTATTGTTCAATATTCATTGGTCAGTATTCATTGTTCAGTATTCATTGGTCAGTATTCATTGTTCAGTATTCACTGGACAGTATTTATTGTTCAATATTCATTCGTCAGTATTTATGGTTCAATATTCATTGGTCAGTATTAATAGTTCTACATTCATTGGTCAGTATTAATAGTTCTACATTCATTGGTCAGTATTAATAGTTCTACATTCATTGGTCAGTATTTATTGTTCAATATTTATTGGTCAGTATTCATTGTACTATATTCATTGGTTAGTATTTATTGTCCAATATTCATTCGTCAGTATTTATGGTTCAATATTCATTGGTCAGTATTCATTGTTCTACATTCATTCGTCAGTATTCATTGTTCAATATTTATTGGTCAGTATTCATTGTACTATATTCATTCGTCAGTATTCATTGTTCAATATTCATTGTCAGTATTCATTGTTCAGTATTCATTGGTCAGTATTTATTGTTCAATATTCATTGGTCAGTATTCATTGTTTTACATTTATTGGTCAGTATTCATTGTTCTATATTCATTCGTCAGTATTCATTGTTCTATATTCATTCGTCAGTATTTATTGTTCAATATCCATTGGTCAGTATTCATTGTTCAATATTCATTGTTCAGTATTCATTTTTCAGTATTCATGGTTTAGTATTCATTGTTGAGTATTTATTGGTCATTGTTCATTGTTCAGTATTCGTTGTTCAGTATTCATTGTTCAGTATTTATTGATCAGTATTTATTGGTCAGCATTCTCCTACGTATTAATTGGTCAGTATTCATTGTTCAACATGTATTACTCAGTCTTAGTTTTTCCATATTCATTGATCAGTATTCATTATTCAGTATTCATTGGTCAGTATATGTTGTTCAATATTGATCAGCGTCAACTGTTTTGTAGTCATTGGTCAAAATTCATTGGTCAGTTATCGTTTGTCAGTGTTTTATGGTTAGTCCTTGTTTGTTAGTATTTATTTTCAGTATTTGTTGTTCAGTATTTGCTAGTCAGCATTCTTTTTGTTTGTTTTCATTTAATCCCTATCATAATAATTGAACATACATTTTTTATCGTTCACCTGGTTAGTTTATGTATTTTTTCTAAAATTTATTTCAGCAAGTCATATGTTTCACTTGCACAAGTAACGCATCAGCTGAATGCCTAATTAACCTTGCAATGATATTTTTTTCACAGATATAATTCCCACCTGCACATCGACGGTTAGTTTGTCCCACTTTTGTAAAGTTGTATCTGCATTGTTATTGCTATGCTGCAGTGAACACTGCAACGCAATTAACTTATTGCGTTGCATTTTTATTAACTTTTTTGCGACCCGATCCCACCAGCACAACTATCTACGTATTGGGTGCTAAAGTTAACTGGATCATATGAATTTTTATAGGTATAACAGGTAAAACTTATATTAAATACATCGGTACGGGCAAAAATGGTGGAATAAAGATAAGGGAACATAGTTTTGAAAGCTGATTTATCAGAATATGTTGTTTATTTCCGACTACTTTTCGATTGTATTTGAAAGATTAAAGACTAAAGTTAATTTCCAAAAGGCAAAAAAATAAAAATAAATAAATAAATAAATAAATAAAAATAAATAAATAAATATTTGTACACATGAAAAAAAAAGTTATGAAAAATGTTTTCACGGCGAGTTAACAAATTCAGCTAAATTTTGAAGTGAAATAAATTCATTGTAAAAATCCTTTGAAAGATAAATATTAGTTTTTCTGGGCTTATTTTAATAATAATTAGTAAAGTCCTAAACTATTGAATTAAATTAAAACACACACACACACACACACACACACACACACACACACACACACACACACACACACACACACACACACACACACACACACACACACACACTGTTTGAACAAAAAATAGCTTAATTAGCTCCCCAAAGCGAGAGATTCTCGCTTCGCTGAATGTCAACAAAACTGAAGTCCCTAAAGGTGGATTATACAGAAGCCTAAAATCTCAGACAGTCGAAAAGATGTTTGAAAATGACGTCAAGTAGTTAAAGAGAGATAGCGGGTGATAGTTTTAGTTTTTTCCCCCAGCCGTGCATAGTACATTCATATCGTGAATTTTGTATTATTCTTACCATTCTTTAATTTAATTATTTTTTGTATGTTTTTGCTTTTATATATATATATATGTTTTTCAAGATTATATAACAATTATGTTACGCTGAAAGTTTCACATTCATGCAAGCAAGGAAAATATTAGAATCTTGCATATAAAAATTATGCGAAATCTTTAATTAAAAAAAAAGTAACTGAGTCTTTCATCAATCTCTCTTTTCAGTTCTCGTTTTGCAATTGCTGCCACTTTCGGAGTTCATGTGGCTGTGAGCACTGTGGCAGTTGAAATCAGTTCGCTAATCGGCAACTCTTACACATTTTCTAACTGCTGTAGTGCTGCAGAAATATTTTCCGGGAATCTATTCACAAAAGTGAGCCTCACGACCTGCTCTCATCCTGTTCCCCCAAATCCGGCTAATTTTGCCAACCTTTATATATTTGATCTTCCTCCGTTAACTGGAGATACAGTGTTAAGGCGTCATCTTACAAAAACACGACATAAAGCTTGCAATATCATGAATCTTTTGCAGTTACGCTTTTGCCAACCAAGCCATTAAATCTCCTTCTCCGTTGAAAGTTTTTAGCATGTCACTGCTTACTTTCAACATCTATATTACTGTAATCTGCAAGTCAGTAGTTGGCCGAAATAGCTTGTAAATTAAAGCACTCAAATGTTACTTGTCCTACTCTTGGTTTTGATGGCAACAAATTCAACTCCACCACTAGTCACTCTGTTGTAAAAAATTCAACACCAACGTTCGACAACCTGCTGTCTAAACTCTCAATTTCAAAATGCGACTCACTGCTCACAAGACTTGTTTCTGTCCAAATCTAAACTTCCCAATCTCTCAAAGCTTATGCTTTTTTTACTTCCTACCCAGAACACCTCATTTGTATATCATGTGACAAACTTGACAAACTCTTAGCCATATAAAAAGAACAGTAGCCATTATTTTCTCTTTCTTCTTCATTAATTGCGACTACCCCAGAACAGATTTGTACTAATTTTTAACATTTTGTCTTCGGTAACATTTCAGATCATATATTCCAAGACCAGATAAGATCCTCTCAGCATGGCCAGCTCACTCGCCAATACAATGAATGGTGCACCTATACCAAACTAAATCATTTAATCAAAAAAAAAAAAAAGAAAGAAAAGACAATATACATTTTATTCTTGTATCTATTAATTTAAAATAATTAAAAAAAAACTCTAGTTAGCTCTATATTTATAATTCTTACTAAGATTTTGGTAGAATTAGTTTTAATACGTGACCTAACTTTGTTTACAAAAAAGTAAATTGTTTTAGCTCGTATGACAGGATTTTTAGACATTCAAATCCAAAACATTATTAAAAGAAATCTTTTTCATTCTTTTTCACCTTAAACAAGACTTATTGCCACTTGGAACGTGGGGGTTACTATTTTGGATCGTGTCTAAGAAGGAACTGTGAGGAGTTGGACTACGAGACATCTGTTCACATTACATTTAAACTTTTGAAGGTTAGTACAGTTGGGGAATCAGGAAATAGGGATGGAATTCCAAAGTGTAGAAGTCCGAGGGAATAAACTATTATCTATAAGGGGTTTCCTGTACATAAGGCTCTAAACAATGAAAGGTGGGTCTTTGTTGCTTTTTGGGTTAGTCGTGAGTATGTACATCGAAGAGGCACAAGTTGTAGGAGTTCATCAAAGCACATTCTATTATAGGATTTGTAAAGCAGGAACAAGGTTGCGACACTGCTGCGATGGGACAGAGTTTGGAGGTTAGACGATAGTGCGGGATCCATTATATTCTTTTTTGGACTCTATGATTGAAAGACTAGTGGTGTATGCACTAGTCCAGATGTGGCACCAATGTTTCATGCGTGGTCGAATTGCGGCTTTGTAACGATATTGGATGCTCTCTGATGTTGCTAGCGGCAAACCAATTCTATTGAAGCTGAATCAATATCTGAACTAAATATGCTGTTCACCGTGAACAAATAAAGTCCGATATCACGAAAAGGAGAAATCAACTAAAAAACGTTAACAAGGTTTGCAATTATTTTCCTATGTAAGATGTTATCTTGCAAAAACAAAAATTCGTATCATTTCGCAATCCTTGCCAAGTCTCGCTCAAATGAACTCCACTCCCCAAAGCATTGTGCCAAAAATAAAAAAAAATTCTTTTTATGTTTATGCTTTCAAATTTTTCTTGAAAAGGTGTTTTGTGTTATAAGTCATGTTTTGACACACTTGGACGAAATTGTGCAACCTGCATTTATGTGCAAATTCTACCATGCTAAAAAAAATTAAAAAAACAAAAAAACTGCAACAACCGCAATGCAGATTTAAACCTTGCACAGCAGGTTTGATGAGAACATATGTCCCTGGAGGACAAAAGGCAAATATGATTATTCAGCATCATCAGAAAATATCCACTTCCTTTGACGCACTTATCAAAATAGATAAAATTTTTTGATAAATCTTAACCAAAAAAAAAAAAAATTATTTTAATAAAATTTTTTTTAGTATATTTTTGTTTCTGCATGCTTTATTTTAGACAATCGATCTCACTTAAATCTACGCAGAGAGGTAAAATAGGTTTTCAATTTTGTATCCATACACGGGATCCAGAAACACAGTTTAAGTAGATTAAAAAGACTAAATATTGCTGTTTGATCAGTGACCATGCGGATAAGGCGTTTACCCCTGGTTAAAATATGTGAAGCCACCTTTTAGGTTTCGAATCTCACACGAGACACTTATCTTCTTTTTTTTTTTTTTTCTTTTTTAGCGTTCCTGTTAATTCCTAACCGATGTCGATCATTATCATAAACCTGGATATTTTTTAATTATTTATATTTATTTTAATTGGAAACGTACGCTAGTACAAATAAAAAGTAACACGCTGGATAATGAAAAATTCATTTGTTTTTATTGCAATAAAAGAAAGGTTTCTAATCAATTCTTTAATTACCTCTATTTTAATCTGTGCAAGTATTCGCTGCCCGGAAAGTGACATAGATAAAAGAATTTTTACTTTTCATACTACAAATTCATGCATACATTTTGGAACGAAATATAGTCTTGTTAATTTGAATAACGGAATTGCCTTATGATTAAATTTTAAGGTAAAGAAAAGACACTTACTCAGCGAAACGAACTTTGAAATATTGTTATTTGTAACCAACACAGGAATTTCATTGGTTAATCGACCTATAATCAATGTAGAAGCTTATTTTATGATAATAGTTGTGTGTATAGAGAAGTCTGTCCTACTAAAAATATACATAGGACCGGATATAGTATGTAATCAATGGTGTCGATTGAAATTTACATTTTGAATTTTGAAGAATATAAATAACGAATATCGATTCGTCAGATGCATAGAGATTCATTACAGACTTCGAGAAATTGACTGGTTTCATATTATTAATGATAAATGGAATGAATAGATAGATAGATAGATAGATAGATAGATAGATAGATAGATAGATAGATATGAACATATTGAGATAGATCGATAGACTGATAATATTTTCAGGTAGTAGATACAAATAAGTGAGAAAGGGCGATCAATAAGGGACGGAGAGAGAGAGAGAGAGAGAGAGAGAGAGAGAGAGAGAGAAAGGTGAGGGGAAAGAAAGAGATATGTTTTCTCCTTTTCAATACAAACTCTGTACTGTTACCATAGCAACAAGAGTAGGTAACGAACAATATTATTTTTTTATATCTGAATTTCGTTTGTATAGATATGTTTCATCTCCCTTGCCTGTAATTACCCGATCCTCGTTCTATAAGGTAATTCCAATCTAATAACGCACTGAAGAAAGAAAAAAAAAAGATGGCGAATGTTTACTTAAGAACGAAAAGAAGAGAAAAATGTCCTCCCGAAATGGAGAAGAAATAAAAGAAGCCGGTTTGAAATTGTAGAATTGTGAAAAATTGTGTCTGATGATATATAATAATAGTGGAAAATATTTCTGAATCGAATTATATTGGTATTGATTCGTTATTATCAGGTCAGTGCAAAAGATTTTGCTGTCTTGTAGAAGTGGCGTTTTAAATCATTATAATTTATTTTATGCATATTGTTATTATTTAAACATATCACAGTTATTAATTTGTAACTTTTTATTTCACATTATTAAAGCATTGTTCATATTTTTGTGCAATATTGTCACTCATGTTGACCGGAAAACATCTTTGCATTTGCATAGTCAACAAAATGGAAGTTATCTTCCATCATGATAATGCTCATCCTTACGCATCACTACTGAACAAACATCGAGAAGAATTTGTCTCTTGTCCCGTCCTGCATATTCGCCTAACCTACTTCTATCGGATTATCACTTATTTCGAGGATTAGAAAACCATTTAGACGGCCTTAGGATAAAATGACGAGAGGTGATTGAACATGAGATTCATATTTCGCATCATAATCTAAAGAATTTTACAAACGAGACATTTATAAGCTTGTTGACAGATTGGATCAAGCTGTAGAGAGCAAAGTTCGTTATTGTTATGAATAAAGAACAAAAAGATATACTTTATCATTTCCAAGATGAAATTTTAAATCGGCAAAACCTTTAGCACCGACCTAATACTTCCACTAGACAGAAAAAAAAAATATTATTCTTGCTAAAAAAGACCTCAGCAAGCCCAATGCGTGCCAAACGAAATGTAAAAGACTTTCATGCGTTGGATAAGGAATGTAACATGAACTATACACAAGCCACTGGATTAGCACTGCTAAACCCTATAGATGAAGCAAGAACGCCATTTTTCTTTTTCAATCTCCCCCCTCTCTGTCTCCCTCTCTCGCTTTCTCATACACACGCGTGTGCGTACACACAAACGAACATTGTATACTTTAGCTTTTAATTAACCCTCACCCTAACCCTAACCCTAACTCTAATCCTAAGAGTAACCCTAACAAACTCCTCTAACGGTGACTATTCCCCATTTTTGCTACAGAAAGGCGGAAGACCACGGAAGCTGACGAGCGCCAAAGCAAGCAAAACGCGCTACTGCTGTTCAACACACACACACACACACACACACACACACACACACACACACACGCACTCTCTCTCTCTCTCTCTCTCTATATATATATATATATATATATATATATATATATATAACCAGACACACACACACACACACACACGCGCGAAACACACACACACACACACGCACGCACACATACACACACAGACACACACACACAGACACACACATTCAACTTTATATTATAGATATATAAAGCAATGAAGCCATCTCGGCCGCCAATTAACCGCGAGAAATATTGTTAAAATTTAAACATTCATCTTGAAATGTTTTTAACGTCTGTCAGAGTGATCTAATCATTATATGATGATCTGCGCATATGAGCTAAAGTGACCGCCTAAAGTGCTCAACGATAAGAAACGAGTTTCTTAAAGGGCTGACATAATTATTTACGATAATAATTATTAAATTCCTACAGACACCAGTGCTTCATCTTTTCGGGAACAATTAGCACAGGATGTCACGATTAACGCCGGTCGAGAGATTCAAACCGGACAAGGAATATATATATATATATATATATATATATATATATATATATATATATATATATATATATATATATATATATATATATAACTACTTAATTTAATCACGTAAATTAATATTCGAAAGTATTATTTTATGCGTTAACTTTAAGTATTTACTTCAACAGTGCTCAATACATAAGTAGAGCTAGGTAGTAAGTTATAAAAAAAATCTTTTTTTTTTCTTTTTTTTTGAATTCCGTTTTCGGAAATAAGGGTTGTTGCCTGATGAGGTCTCTAGTTGGTAAATACTGGTAGACCGAAACATGCTCATGACTGTGTAGCAACAAACTACTGCTTATGTAAAGACACATGTAACTTGCTCTACTTCTGTATTGAGCACTCTCGTATGAACCTCGTTATATTTCACTGGTTAACCTACCTTTGGAAAATAGCCACCTCAAATTATATATATATATATATATATATATATATATATATATATATATATATATATATATATATATATATATATATATATATATATATATATATATATATATATATATATACTCGTTTTTAAGTGTAAAAGTTATATAACTCTCCCCCACGACGGAATGATGTGACAACAGCGGAAGTGCATTCTTGCCTGCGAAAAAACAAAAAATAAAATTAAAAAAATGCCTGGATCAGAAACATACTACAGTTAACAGGAAAAAAGCAATCACAGAAATGGCTTAGACTTTGTTAGCTTCGGTACCGAGTAAAAATTTCTCTCGCTAACTTTTTAAAAGTAAAAAAAAAAAAACGTAACAATTTGATAACTTTAAGAATTTATTATTTTTATTTTATGTTGCTATCGAACAGTAGAATTATATTTTACATATTAAATAATTTTCTTCAGCGTTTATTCCAGTGAAATGGTGTTCGTACTGGAATTTTCTCATCGCAACACTTATACTCTAGCAGATGAGTCGATTCAGATGTACATATAACACTTGATATATTCACGGATTCCGTTTAATCGAGAGAGACAATGGATACACTTTCTTCATTTTTGATTGTGGAACAATAATCACGCAATTTCTAACCACATCTTTTCTAAGTCAGCACTGATTGATTCTATTAAAGGCGAAGGACATTGAAAACGATACTGAGATAAGAAGAGAGCACATATAGAACCTGGACACTCATTTTAGCACTAGGCTAGCTCAACCTTAAAACGACATTACTTTTTTATTTATTTATTTTTTACATTGCGTCTTTGGTGATCGAAAAATCCTATTTATTGAAAAGGAAGATAGAAGATGGCAACGTACTATGAACATTAAATTAGCGTATCTTTATACCAATATAATGTTCATAGCATATCACCTTTTTTTTAATAAATAAGATCTCCCGATCGAACGATTTATAATCTGGAAACCGTGACACACGTACGTAAGTACGTTAAAGGTACTATGGTATAAATATATAGGTAATTACGATGGTTAAATGATGATGCGCAAAAAAGAAGAACACAAAATGTTGAAACTAATAATAAATCTATGGGTAGCTAAAAAACGAATTATTCCATTTACGTATTTGGCTGATCTTTTATTTTTAATTTTATTTTTGTTTTTGTTCTTATCTCTATATTCTTGTTCCTCCTCTTTCCTTCCCGAACTAAGTTTCTATATCTAGTACACGACCTGACCTCAATTAAGCGACCGGTCAAACTTTATGATTCTTGATTTATGATTTTATGTATGATTCTATGTGTGTATATGTATGTATATGTATATGTAGATGCATATATATGTTTATATATACATGTGTGTATATGTATATATATATGTGTGTGTGTGTATGTTTATTTGTATGTATATGTATATATGTATATTGTGTGTATGTGTGTGTTTGTATGTGTGTGTTCATGTGTATATAAGGATGAATATGCACATATGTTTCACCCCACTTCCTACCACTTACCACTACCTACTCTCCCTAACACTAAAAATAATATAGACTTCCAATGAAAAGGTTTCCACCAGACTTCGAATTATTATCGCTGGACCAACAAACAAATTTAAACAAGCAGTTGCCCGATTCGGATATCTACACAGCTATGCGGATTACCCAATATATAGCTTGGATATTATTACCAAACGGATGTAAAGAACGTATAACATGGATTTTACCAAGCAAGCTGGATCTACAAAAACATTCATATCCTTTTTCTACAAATCCTCCTGCTACAGGACTTCTGATAAATGTATTATTTTCACTTTGACTTTCCATGTCTGACTGACTTTAGCAAATAGGGTGCATAACTTTATAACTATTTGCTAATATTTTCTCTCCTCTGATGAGATGGTAGACATCGAAACCCTATAGGTTAAGGAGATTAATTTTCTAGACCATTCTTTGTCTTGCTTAGAATAATAAAAGTTCTTTGATATGAAACTCAACCACTTAATTTCATTTCAATGAGAGTTTTTTGAAATTCATTGAATTACAATTTATATATATATATATATATATATATATATATATATATATATATATATATATATATATATATATATATATATATATATACTAAACTAAAGTATATTATAAATATTAAAGAATTAATATTTATAAAGTAATCTCAACCAGATGTAAAAGCTCGATAAAACCAAATAGGAGATAGAGCTTGCAGCTTCATTAAATACTTTTGTATGCAAAATCCGATCCCACATTTTGCTAATTCCTGCCCTCCGATGGGAAAGAAAGTAATCATTCGAAACTCCGTGGATTAAGAACTATCCACTGATTACGTGTTTTTTACATGTTTTATTAACTATTTGCTCTTATATATATATATATATATATATATATATATATATATATATATATATATATATATGTATATATATATGCTGTATATATGGTGTATAAGTATGCTATATATATATATTTATATATATATATATATTTATTTTTATTTTTATATATATATATATATATAGTCTTGAAAGTTTCTCATAAACCTTTTCTTGGAGACGCCCCTCCATGAAATTAATGGACTATCTCATGACGTCACTTCTTCTAGTGACGTCACTTCTTCTAATGACGTCACTTCCGGTAACGAGTACCGGTGCCGGCAGATTGGCACGCGGCCAAGGAGGTCGTGTGCAAACGCCCTACCGTTGAGGAATAGTATTGCTCAACTTGCTTTTGCTGTAATATATGTGAATACATGTTTGTTCCTAAAAATCCTGTGTTCCTTCGTTTTATTGCCACTTAACCCCATAACAACTGGCGACGTCGGGTTCGACTTTCACACGGGTTAACTCTACAAAAAAAAAGAAAAGAATGAAATTAATTTGACTTCAAAAGAACTTTGGATTGACAAGCTAAGAATTCGGCTGGCAATTACGTTCTAAAAAAATTCTAAAAAAAAAAAAATAGAAACGAACACATGGTAAACCGCTCGACTTAATTGTTAGTTAATCTTTTTGTCTCTATATTTAAATTGAAAAGAACTGTACTAAACACATTTTGGTTAATGTCGTAAAAATTAATTTGGTTGCTTATTGAAAGAAGAAAAAAAAAAGAGAAAAATGTTGACCCAATTTCACCGCGAGAACAATTCTAATTGTAACTTGTCTATGAAAATTTGGACGTGTTTGAAATGAAGTGAAAAGTTTTTGTTTTTTTTGCCTTTGTTTTTTGCTGCTAACTTATTGCAATATTTTAACGGGAGAGAAATGTTTTTTTTTGTTCTCTTTCTTTTTACTTGGACTAAAGGAAATACTTTTTCATTGAGTGGAATTTTCTGAAATATTCTATTTTTAACTGTCGGTTCTAAAGTGAAAATTTTATTTTTCTTCCGCGTGAGGACAACTCCCCGCCACACACACACACACACACACACACACACACACACACACACACACACACACACACACACACACACACAAAACAATAAAAAATAAAAAAAATAGCCAATTTGGTTAACTTCAGGACAATTTCACAATTATTTTTTTTTTGCAACTGTATTGTATCATAGTATATATTTTTTTGTTTTTTGTTTCGCAAGTAAAATTTTTCTTGTCCACTCTCATATTGTGTTCTCTCTCTATTAGTTTCCTCGATCTTTTCATAGTCAGATTTTTTTCTAAAACGACATCGGGTACTTACGTGAAGGTTTTTGCTCCCTCCTCATACGAACACACTCAAGGAAAGGACATTTTCGTTTTTTTTATTATTGTTATTTTATCTCTCTTCTCCAGTCAAAAACGGAAATAAATATTTATCGTGCGCTAGGAAAAGCCAATACAAGATGGAAGAGGTTAAAGCAGTATTAATACAGCTAATCAAGGCCCAGAGGGACAAGCAGAAGAAGGACAAAGAAAATTTAAAAGAACGTGATAAACAGCTCCAGTTACAATTTCAAGAAAAGCAACAAGCGTTGGAGGAGAGAATGATACTCCAACAACGGAGACAACAGAGACAAGAAAAGCTATGGTTAAAAATATTTGATAGAACGAAACACAGGGATGACAGTTTTGCTTTTTCCCAAAGTACAACATGGAACGCTCTAGAAACGTTTAACTACCAACCGGAGCTGGATGGGACGTTTGACGCTTTCTATTGGAGATATGAGAGCCGATTCATCGTGGATTGTCAAGAGTGGAGCAACGCTAAAAAAGTTCGCCTATTTTTTAGGAAATTAGGGACCACAGAATATAGCAAGTTTGTGTATTACATTCTCCCGAGGAAGACGAGTGAATTGGAATTTTCTGAAGCGGTCAAACTTTTATCCAAACTATTCAGCCCGAATTCTACGCTCTTTCATAGAAGATGGAAGTGCTTTAACCTGCAAAAAGCGACGACGACGATTACCTGACCTTCGCGTCCGTGGTAAATAAACACTCTGATGATTTCCGTTCATCTGACTTATCGGCAGATGACTTCAAGTGTTTAATTTTTGTGCAGGGTCTAGTCTCATCCCAAAATGCTGAGATTAAACAACGTGTTCTCTCTAGACTTGAGAGCAAACATGGCCTGAACCTCCAGAATTTGGCCGAGGATTGTCAACAGGTAGTCTGCATAAGGAACAACTCGAAACACGTTGAAGAGTCAGGCGCAACATTCATTAGAAGGACGACCTTAAGACCAGAAAAATACTCACCCCGAAGAAGCAAAGCTGGAAGTAAGAAAACTCAGGCTACACCCAATAAGTACCGCCCAGTCACAAGACCTGGATCCCTTACAAGCCCGTGCTATCGCTGCGGCGGGAAACATTGGTCGAGTCAATGTTTTTACAAAGATAAGTACTGCAACGAATGTGGCAGGAAGGGCAACAAAGCGATCGAGTGCAGGAAGAACAAGGTCAAGAACAGCGTCCGACAGACTAGATCCGACTTGGATTCGGATAAGAACCGGCGCAAATATGTCACAGTTAACATCGCAAATAAAACTGTGCATCTAAAATTGGATTCCGGATCAGACCTGTCCATCATTAACCTTAAGACACGGAAAAGGCTAAGGAAACCAACCATGCGGAAGACGAACAAATCAGCCCGAGCTGTGACAGGCGATAAAGTGGAATTTGAGGGAGAGCTCACATTCCCGATGACCTTAAATGGTGTTACTAAAAAAGTGAAAGTGTATGTACATAGGACATCAGAAAACCTCTTCGGTATTGACTGGATGGAGCGATTCGAATTGTGGGACCAACCTATGAATAAATTCTGTCATAGGGTAGAAGACTCATCTACGCAAGCACAACAACTGAAGGACGAGTTAAAAGAGGAATTTCCAGAAGTATTCTCACCAAGATTAGGAAAATATACAAAGGCTATAGCAAGATTCGAACTAAAAGAAAACACTATGCCCGTTTTCAAGAAGAAACGAAACGTCCCATTTGCAGTAACAGAGAAATCTGCCAAAGGAGGAAAAAAACTGAAACTGCAAAGCAGGAACTAAAACCCCCTAAGGAGGCTGACAAAACGGGTGAGAAACAAATTAGCAATGCCATTGAAAAGGGATCCGTTTGAAGATTCCATCATTGCCACTCTTCGGACGGACAGGGAAATAAAAACGATGATGGACAACACAATCAGGGAACTCCCGGTGTCTCTACCGGAGATTAAAAAGGAAGCATTTATACTATTTCTACACGTGTATAGAATTACACCCAACCCGAACACACCAACAGGCAGAAACGATGTTTGCGCGGAAAGTGAGATCCGTTTTTGACAAGCTCTTACCCAAACAGTCAAGGCAACTAGTGACCACTTGTGTAAACGTTTCATATCAAGTGAAGGAGTGTTTTTCAAAAGTTATAAAAACAACACATCATTCTGGGAGGTGAGTACAATTACTTAGATAGTCGGTGGCATGGTATATACCGTCCAAGGACCAACATATACCCAAAAACGTCACCAGAACCAACTAAGAAGATGAAACCAGCGACAGTCCACCATTGGGAGATGAGCCGATGGATGCTGTCTTCGAAACTTTTGATCTTGAACCTCCTCAACCAACGCCTGAGCCACGGCGGTCGTTCCGTAAGAGAAAGGTTACCGAGCCATTGATGGTAAACCCTAAAAGGAAGAGGTACAGCTTTTACGAACAAAAAGCTTGGGAGGGGGGATTAATGGACTGTCTCATGACGTCACTTTCTCTAGTGACGTCACTTCCGGTAACGAGTACCGGTGCCGGCAGTCAGAGATTGGCACTCGGCCAAGGAGGTCGTGTGCAAACACCCTACAGTTGAGGAACGGTATTGCTCAACCTGCTTTTGCTGTAATATATGTGAATACATGTTTGTTTCTAAAAGTCTTGTGTTCCTTTCGTTTTATTACCATTTAACATCATAACACCTTTTAAACTATAAAAAAATATTCTGCGTTGGAACATTATTGTGTCAGTAAGTCAATTAATCTCCCGTATCGCTGAATAGTTTTACTTATATGAACCAAGAATAGAACCAATGGTCTTAAGGGGATCATTAAGTGTTTGAAACACTGTTTCGGGGATTAAAAAACAAAACAGTATATTAAATTCTGGCTCCTGAGCAGTGTTGAGCAAACACCACCTCCCTCAAGACACACGAACAAAAATATTTTTGATACTGGATCTAGTTTTTTCCTTCAGACAAATTCAAGCTAACCAATGCATGTCATTAAAAAATTTTTTTTTTACCTGTGTCATCCGTCCCTTTCTCCACACGTTAAGTTGCCTATCATTTTAAAACTACTGCTTATATATAGTTTGGTTGAATCCATTCTACTAATTATACCTTCCTTTCTTTGTTATTAGTATTATTTTTATATATGTACATTCTTATTTATTCGTGCTGTTTCAATAATTATTAGTTAATAAAATTATATGATATATATATGTGTATGTATGTATGTATGTATGTATGTATGTGTGTGTGTATGTATGTATGTATGTAATTTAACTACGTGGGGCAGTGATTGCATATGAATAAATAGCATAAAGTTTCTATTTAGATAGCTCAATAGTGCAATACTAGAGCTAAGGACATAACAAATGCGGCAGCAAAACAAGTTTTACACAAAATTTACCCATACAAAACAGTGAGAAAAATAAGTTAAATGGCTTATGTGTCATAAGGTTGCTGGTGATCGATAGAGGGCTGGGTGCATTTGTATTGCATATGTGGCATCGTCATCATATCGTATGAATCTGAATGTTACTGACATTAGTTTCCTCGATCTTTTCATAGTCAGATTTTTTTCTAAAACGACATCGGGTACTTACGTGAAGGTTTCCAACATCTTTAGTAAAAGTGAGTTCATGCGGAACGAATTGGATTCGAACTTGGGACACTCAGGTTGTTAGTCCGTGTCGTTAACTACTGAACCACTGTCGCCTCCTTACAGATGTATCGATCACATGTTATGTAAGAGTATTTTCTTTTGCTTTCTTTTATGCGTCCTACTGGGAATAATTTGCATATGCGTCGATTGCTGGTTATTCAAGAAGATTTTTCCCGTTTTGTTAAAGCCCTGGAGATTGTTACACTTCATTGATTGTTATATTAAGACTTATTGCGAGTACTTGACTCCTGAGTGAATTGGGGTCGCTATTTGACAACATTTCGCAACTTTTTACACATGTCCCGACAAACTGCACATTGGCATCGAAAAACCGTTTTGACACATATAAGTACATGGATTTGAATTTATGCAAGCAGAGAACAGGTTCTTATGTCTACATACAGTATGTTTGATTGTGTTCGATAATTGTTTATTTTTTCATTTCAGAATCACTTGAAGCATTTAAAAAGAGCAATCAGCAACGGATACCTCGAGGCCATGAACAACCGGAAAGCACATGAAGGTTTTTAGTTTCCTCACAGTTCAATAACGTAGACATCAGAGTCGGAAAGTGCGATTGAGAGGTCAGTGCCCTCGAGCAAGCGCACTTTGACCTGTAAAAAGTGCCCTGGGCAGAACCTTTCACATTTCCCGGTAAGGGCGCATCAAGCGATTAGCAACATTCTAACCCCCTTCCAAAAAAGCGTGGAAGGATGGATCCCCTTAAACTGAAGGAAACTATCATCATATCGCAATCAACAGGAATACTACAGATTACTACAGGAATTTCGCGGCTGTTTTTATTGTTCATCTTTGGCGAGGCTTTTCGCAGTGATAATCAGCCTTTCTCTATTTTGTGTTATGCATTTTCCTAGATTTTTTGTCGTATCATACATTACGTCCTCTATAATAATTTTCTGTCTGTCTGTCCATCTATCTATCTATCTATCTATCAATCTATCTATCTATATAGCTATCTACCTATTTATCATCGATCTATCTATCTATCGATCGATCTATCCATCGATCTATATAATTACCTAGCTATCTAGTGATGAGTGGATAACAGAGATTTGAAGTCATGTTTCCACAGATTATCAAACTTAGTCAAACTCTGTAACCGGTCAGTTTGCACCAGAAAGTATCCGAACAGGTGACCAGGCGTGACGTGTCGCATGTCACATGTTCCGGTTTACGCAAGCATCGTGGAGTTAGATTTGAGACGCTAAGAGATACAGATGGACTAAAATGTAATACTCTTCGCATGCCATGCATTTTCAGGATCATTAGTTTCTTAGTTCGTTGATTCAGGTGCCCAACTTTTTTTTGGTCTGTTCATTTCATGATAATTCAGAGTATTTTACTATGGATACTGGAGAGGTATTTAAATTCCTTTTATAAAGTTTGCACTAGATATGAATCTTGGGTTTACTTTGTTTCACCTCGTAAATATCGCTCCCCTTAGTTTGTCATTACGTTCTTATATTCCATGAACGAGGTTTCTGTGTGAAAGAGGGAAGAATTGCTGATTGTAATCGGAGTCTATCCATGTAACAATCATTGACTAATTTGTGATGTTGCAGTAATATTTTTAGTTCCATACATCAAGTAGCTTCCTGATTTTTCTGGAGACATTTCTATAAAAAATGATTTAGTTTCAAGAATTTTTTTCTTTTCAGGTATTCTCTTCTAATCTTCATTTTCAGACATTTGTAGATTATAGGTATCATATTTGTCAAGTATCCCCACCGCTTTTGATTAAGTAGTTCCATGCCTTCAACTGTTTTGAGCTTTTCCATTTTCACACCAAGTGTTACATTTTGGCAGAGAGAATAAATGACGGCTCAGGGTTAAAAAAAAAACAAAAACAAAAAAAAACAAAAAAAAAAACAAGGGTAAATGGAAGTTGAGACTATCACAAGATTTTCGGAGAAAGAGAATTCTATCTCTTTCCGGTGAACGTTTGAGTTGCGAAAAAAACAAAAAACAACAAAAAACAACAAAAAACTGCTTAGCCCAATCACCTCAGTAAGAATAAGCGGCGCCCGATGTGAAATAGACAGCATTACAACACAAGCCGTCTTTCACCCTCTCTCTTTCTCCCCCTCTCTCTCTCCCGCTGTTTCTCACGAACACTGTAATCCACCAACAATGTTAATCTCTATGGTCTCTGTAATTTGTAAGTAAGTTTCAGTGTATAAATCACTATTAAAATAGACATTGACGTCCGCGTGAATAAATGAGATGAAGAAGTCGAACGATAAATTGCACAGATTTTAATTCTTATAATTTTTTTTTTGCATATGTCTGATAGCACATATGTGTTTGTAGTTTATGCATTTTTTCTGCAAGTATTCATGCATCTGTTTTTTTTTTAAATTTTTTTTATTATTTTTTGTGTAAAGATGCACACGGGCACATTTGCAGAGCGAATTATTCCATTAAAGTGCAGTCATCAAAAGAACGCTCGACACGAACGGGTGCAACGAAGAGCATTATTTTAAAACTGAGAACACGTGGAGTGCAAAGAACATGAGATATAGAAATTAAGAACCTCATCATCTGGGGTACAGATGTAATTCATTCTTTTAGCTTTCCCCATCCTTCAACTCTAAAACAAAAAGGAAAAGAAACCCCAACAAATGCCTAGTTGCGCACCAGGCCTAAACTTGATACATGTAAACTTTACCGGCACTTCTCTGTAGTGGAAAACAAACAATAAATGAAACAGAAGTTATTCTCGTAAACGAATGCTCCACATGGTGGTGCTGTTAGAGTATCGTTAACCTCTAGCTCAGTTTCGATTGACATTGGGTGGATTTGCTCTGCGAATAAATAATGCATTTTTTGTTTTACTTTTATTCACCCCAAACAAGGTACATTGCCACTTAAAAAGTAAAGGAGCTCCTATTTGGGATATATCTTATCCCATATATCATATTAAATAAATTCCACAGCCAAACAACATCGCAGCTCACAAGAACCATGGAAGCCAACAAACCGGAAATTTAAGAAGTCTAGTTTCACCTTATTTGGGCTTATTAGTTGGACACATCCGAACTCAGAATTCGAAACCCGAGTCTCTTGCATGCGAGGCGATTTCTCTGCTAATTGAGCAATCACCTCGTATGCAACAGACTCGGATTTCAAATCCTGAGTTCGGATGTGTTCAACTGATGAGCCCAAATGGGGGGAAAACTAGAGTCTTGGATTTCCGGTTTGTTGGCTGTCATTATTCTTGTGAGCTGCGACGTTGTTTGGCTGTGGAAATAATTATATCATCTTTCACATTCTGAAAATTATATATATATATATATATATATATATATATATATATATATATATATATATATATATATATATATTTCGGATTTTTCCTGTTCTAGAATTGACCATCTTTCCCATTGGATTTTAAACATATCCGTTTTCTCCTTTTTCCGCTACAATTGTTGTACATTGGTTTATATTGGAGGAGATGATATATCAAAACGTGTCATGTGTTATCTAGTGGATGTAAGATATTGTTCCTTTAACAGACAGATAATAAACGTATAAATCGTATGTATGTTGTTAGCCAGGTGACATGATATTGACGTGTAGACCGAGTCATGTTGTATCAGACTTATCACACGGGATATTTTTTACATTTCATATGTAAGAAGAATAATATATGTTTCATACCTTTTTCTTGAAGAGTTCTTCTGTATCTTCCCGCTGCTCCGTGACGAACCATTAAGCGATCAGCACCAACCAATTGAGACATCTGTTCTTATTTGTGAAACCATTAAAGCAACTCTTTATATTTTTATAATATAAATTTATTACAGTTGTCTCAAATGGTTTTCACAGGATCTGCAGTTAGTCTACATTTTCTGTTAATACAGCCCGCTCCTAGCTGTCTCTCCGCCCCTGTCTAGACGTCTGTCCGCTCTGGTGGTCAATCCTCAACTCTCTGAATCTCTCCAAAACTAACTACATTACGTGTTCTCTTACGTCACCTAATTACGTGTTTCAGACCAACCTAATCCACAACTAGTTATTTGTTTATTCAAAACCCCCAAATAATGTTTACATATATTTTCTATTTTCACATTCCTTTTGCGATTCACACGTCAATCATTTATTCCCCAGTTTAATTGTTTATTCTTCTAATCATAATAACTGATCCAGCGACAATAATAATAATGTTTTGACCATTGACCCCGCTTGCCACAGTTAACAGATACTACGCTATGATCACAGCCTAAAGGTCAGTACATTACACAATAATGAATAGGCATCCTTTTTATCGGCCGACCTGCACAATGAACACCCCGTATATATATATATATATATATATATATATATATATATATATATATATATATATATATATATATATATATATATATATATCTGTGTGTGTGTGTGTGTGTGTGTGTGTGTGTATTGGTACTCTTGCAGAATTTGGCCTGGATCCTCGGGAGTTTTTGTGAATTATGGTTCGGGCCTGAACAGCAGTCACCGGATTAAGCCGATCAAAGTGACAGACGCAGACGAATTTCAAAACAAACAAACCGGAAAAAATAGAAATACAATAAATAAAAAATAACAAAAACCTACTGTAAATTTACTGAATATATATTTTTCTTTTCTTAAGGGAAGTTGCATTTTGTATTGATTATTTTATTATTTTTTTGCAATTTTTTATCAACAAATGTTGTTTTTTAACCAAGAAAAGATGATTTTTTTGCCGTAAATTGTTAGGTGAAAGTTTTTTTTCAAGAAAACTTACATTTTTGGTATTTTTTAAAGAAAATTGGCAGTTTACGTCTTTTTTTTTTTTTTGCAAACAGATTTTTTTTTATTAGAAAAAATGTATACTAAATTCTTAGGCGAAAGTACAGAAAAGTTTTGTCAAGAAAATTCACAAATTATTTTTTGTCAACTGATGTTAAAAAAATAAACAGAAAAAATACTCCCTATTATCCAAGAAATAATTAGAAAATTACATTTTTATACAACAAACAAAAAAGAAAAATGTCGATTTAGTACTTCAACATTTGAACAACGCTCGGCTTAATCCGGTGATTGCCGATCAAGCTCTAACCATAATTGACGTAAAATTCAATATTTAAAGATTTTAAGGGTTGCTCAGTTTCTAATATAACGTGAGTAGATATGGAAGTTTGTGGTGGTTTCCTGATGAGGCTTGTTATAACTTAGTGTATTAATGTTGTTATTTTTAAGTAAAAATGATATTTATGCTTGGATATAAATTCCAAAACTCATTTCACTCTAAATAATTTAGGTGACTGAAATAGGAATCTCATGAACAAATATACGTCAAATTACATTTGAATTATATTTGCTTTGCTTTTAATATCCATTTTCGAAGAATAATAACATTAAAGCGACCACACGTGGTGAATTTAAATTACATTTAAATCACATAGTTACATTTTCAGTAATCACGTGATAAAATTTTACCCATTTGAAATTTGTGAAACATTTCTAATATACCCATATTGAAAATTAGAAACTTTAAATAAATGAATGGTTCTTTACCGCACGTGTCTGATCTTTTAACCGTCATGTTTTTGAAACAAATTCTGTTTACATTAAGCGAGATACTGTGTTGTGAAAGTTTAATGTTTTATCGATGCCATGTGACCAGTGAAGTATCGGTAATATTTTCTCATATAAGAAATGGAAACATCGGTACAAAGAAAACCACCTACTTCATTAAATAAAAATTAAAGAAAACTTTATAATTAAAAAGAGATATATAAAAACACGCATGGGTACGATGAAAATACGATACCAAAATGTCGAAGCAATCGGTCCAGTCGGCTAGTAACAAACATCATACTTTTACATTTTTATAGATGTTATATATATATATATATATATATATATATATATATATATATATATATATATATATATATATATATATAGTTTACTATAAATTCTGTATCGAAAAGGAACACTCCAAGATGGTTTCCATTTCTTCTCGAAAAAAGAGACACGATCCCCATATTTTATATGCATGCTGAATTGAGAATAATTTACATAGTTATAAATTATATAAAAATTACAGTTTTAATAATCCATATGAACAACGCGATGACGAATAAAATGATTATTTTCTTATTTTCAACGGGGCATAAAACTTGTCGAAACATGAAGCTTTTTAGTTTCTTGTCGATCGAGAAATAAAAGGCGTGGCGCTGTGGACCGGTAGAAAATTTTTCGGGTTAGGCGGTTGGTTACAACCAACGTCGAGTTTCAAGTTTCACCATCCTTTTGCGATTCACACGTCACATTTGATGAACATGACGAAGATTTGATGAACAATCTATATGCGAAAAAGACAAAAATGTTGCTTCGTCTGTTGACTAATATCCGATCATTTCGAACTGTAAACTTCGAATTAAGTGTTATCAATCGTTACAGTTATTTATCTATATATTAATACGATGGCTTATATATTAATACGATGGCTTATATATTAATACGATGGCTTATGCGTTATTTTGTGTGTTACGTTTACATCTTTTTTCTTCCGAGTGGCTGTCGTTTAATTGTTATGACCTTGTATTTTTTGTAATAAATAATTTTTCCAAGAATTCTTTATAAGTTTTGGAATCGGTTTCGATTATAGCTGATGGCACTCAAGTCATCTATTTATTTTATAAATAATTTTACCAAGAATCTGTTATAAGTTTTGGTTTCGGTTTCGATTGTAGTTGAAGGAGCTCATATATTTTTTTCTTCATAAGTTTTGGTTTCGGTTTCGATTTAATCTGATGCACCAAAGTTATATGGATATATATTTTTTATTTTTGAAATCACAGCTTTGTTATATACTCGTCTATCTGTTGGCATAAAAGGATAAGATGAAAAATGTTCAAAAGAGAAAGTCATTTTGAGATTATATTTTTATTGTCTTGAGAAAACATTTTTTAAGTGATGAAAAAAACAACAACAAAAAAAACCAGGACGCCCCCAGAGCGCTACTGCAAGCACTAATTAAAATTAAGGAGACCCTACTAAAAGCACTACTAAAACTAAGTTTCTACCTACCCCCTCCTTGAAGAAAAAAAAAATTTTAAGACGTGAAAAAATCGTTAGAATCCACAGGAGCGCTACTAAAAGCAGTAAATATGGTTATAAATATGATTCTATATTATTTAATTATTGGAATTCTTTTGAGATGAGTAATTTATATATTTTATTTATTTTCGGACTATTATTCTCATTTTTTTATAGTTGCTGTTTAACGGCATTTCGGCCAACTATTTCTCTGGCCTTCATCAGGTTATTAACTGCGACAGGATAGGAATGCTGAATCTTCAACTCTATCTTCAGTAATTACTGCCTTCCATAGCTGTCGTCATCATTTCGGCTTTTGAAGCATTTTCCGTACAGGAAGTTGTCGAAATGTTTGAAAAAGTGATAATCGGTGGGCGAGAGGTCCGGTGAATATGGCGGATGAGGCAGAGTCTCGTAGACCAATTCGTTCAGCTTCTGCAGGGTCAGTTGATCAACATGCGAGCCAGCGTTGTCATGGATGAGAATTGATCCCTTCATATTGACCAATCTGGAACACATACATTGGAGCTTCTTATGTATTTCGTCAATTTGTCAGCATTACTTCTCCGCCAACATCGTTTCACCTCGATTTAAGAAGCTGCGATGGATGAGACTGGCTGCAGAACATCAAACACTCACCATAACCTATTCGGGTGCAATTTCGGCTTCAGGAAGTGTTGTGGAGCTTTTCCAGCTTCCAACTACTGTGTCGAACGATGTTGGTTGTCGTGGAGGATCTACTTCTCATCACGCGTTAACATTTGCTCGAGAAATGGGCCGTTTTTGTTGCGCAGAAGGAGCATAGAGGGCACCTCAAAACGACGATGTTTTTTTTTATTATCGTTCAATTTATGCGGTACACATTTATCCAACTTTTTTGATTTCCCTATTTGCTTTAAATGGCGAACGGCTATTGAGTGGTCGATATTGAGTTCAACAACAACTTCTCGTGTGATTTTGCAAGGATTGGCTTCAATTAAGGCTTTCAAATGTTCATTAACAACCGCAGTCGCCCGGCCGTGACCGTCTTCATCTTTGAGGCTCTTGTCACCATTTCTTGTCAAAATTAAAATTAAATGAACTTGAAAAGAAAAGAGTCTAAAAGGAAAAGAAAGGACAGAGTATCATTGCGTTTCTTCAAGCAACAAGTCTTGTGACAAAGAAATGTCCAGGCGTAGTATAAACATTAAACTGCAAAAGTAATACTATTAAAAGTTATGATATTTTGGGGAGTTCGTTCGTGCAGACAACCTGTAAATTAATTGACAAAACAAAAGGAATAGGTAGAGTAAACGTTAGATCTATTTACTTCCGTGCATTTACAACATTTTTACAGCAAGCAATTTCCAGTTTTTGATTTCCCCGCGAAGGCTAGCGCCGTTGTCTTCTAATCTTGGTCATTTTTCTGACACTCTAAAAAAGATGCGCAATTGCTTCGTATCGAAAGCACAATTTTTCGAGGCCGAAATGTAGAATTTATCTGTATGGTCGCATCAAGCTTTCTTGCATGCAATTCCTCGCCATTCTTAGTAAAAGAGAAGATCAGAAAAATATCTAAACAATGCAAAGGATACGAGGGTAGTTCCAAAAGTAGTGCCTTCTATCATTTATTCCAGCCAAATGAATCAGAAGTTGCATTGCTATGATGACTGAACTTATGCATTCATGTTCTGAAAGTTCCATCTCTCTGTTACAATGACGGTGTGAGACTAAGAAAAGAACCTATGTCATGTATATGCGTCAGAAACAGAGATGTCTCATTGATTTTTCTTTTCTTTTTTTGTTTGTTGCCAAAATGCATTGAGAATGGTGGTGATTATAAAGAAAAATAAATTCTGGAGCACAAAAAGGTCATTCGTTTTAATGGTGTTACTTTTAAATTTTCAAACTTTCTGAGTGAAAAAAATAGGAGGCATTACTTTTTGGAACGACCCTAGTATATGTTATTAACGTCTCTGATTAGAGAAAACGTTTAACATAGATTAAAGAGTAAAATATTATAGCCTATCCTCCTGCTATTAACGGAATAATAAAAAGAACAGTTGTCAAATTCATATAGTAGTTATTTATTTGCTTCCCCACTGAGCAAATTAGGCATAAGGCCGTTTTTAATGTGGAGAGTAAGGGAAGGGGGACCAGTTCCCCCGAGAGGGAACTGGATAGTGACAATTGGTATGAAGGACTTCCCCTACATTGACCAAAACTGATTGCTACAAGAGCAATGGTCTGATATCTGGGATTGCCCCCACATATGGCCTTTTAGTGCAGTATCTACCGTAACAGATGGTATTTATTTGCTCCCCCACTGAGCAAATTAGGCACAAGGCCGTTTTTAATGTGAGGTAAAAACCAGCTCCCCTAAAAGGGGTCACTCTGGTTACCAAAAATAATAATTGTCCCAGTATAGAGGG
The DNA here is from genome assembly GCF_053919585.1 of Euprymna scolopes. Lineage (NCBI taxonomy): Eukaryota > Metazoa > Mollusca > Cephalopoda > Sepiida > Sepiolidae > Euprymna > Euprymna scolopes. The sequence continues at coordinate 69,389,918 of NC_136483.1, forward strand.
TTTCCCCTCCATTGACTGGTACAAATTATCTTAAGTGCAGTATCTGCCGGAACAGATGGTGTTTATTTGCTCCCCCACTGAGCAAATTAGGCACAAGGCCGTTTTTAATGTGAGGTAAAAACCAGCTCCCCTAAAAGGGGTCACTCTGGTTACCAAAAATAATAATTGTCCCAGTATAGAGGGTTTCCCCTCCATTGACTGGTACAAACCATCTTAAGTGCAGCATCTGCCGGAACAGATACTACACTTTGAGATATTAAATCTTTTATTCATGTTAAAAAATACAGTAAAATTAACGGTGAACAAAAACTTAGGCACATGGCCAACTCAAAAGGGGGGAATTTTGGGGGTCGTTGGTCATCCTTGTCACTCCAGAACTAAACAAAGTCAAAAGTTTCTCCCAGCTAGTATCTTCTTTCACCATAATACCGCATTCACCCTTTCATATTGGGGGACGTCCTAGTAACTCCCAATTTTTAAAACATTTTTTATTGACGTGTAAAAACAAAAAAGATAACAATAAAATGGTAACAATAATTCATTTGTGTCGAGGGAGGGGGAAGAAAAAACAAAAGGTGATTAGTAGGACCCTCCCAACCCCGTCTAGTTGATAGACTGCCCGTTCCACTAGGTTTGTAAAAGGAACCTCGCTTCTGCGGGTCAGTCTCTAGGTGGGGATGCCCTCTAGATGGGGGTGAATGGAGAAAAGAAAATTTTTGGGGGTAAGGGATGGAGGTTAGTTTGTATTTCTTTTTCTCCAAGATGGGTAAAATTTAGAGGAAGGGGTGAAAACAAAAATTGCAGGTAAGAGGGGATGGGGATCTTGGAGGCTTCCTAATCGGGGAGGGATGGAACACACACTCAGCTAGCTGAGAGACTACTTGTTTAATTTAACTTTACAGAACTGCGCGTTCCACACCTAGGCGGGGAACACGTATTCAAATTTGGCTCCTCTTCGTACACACAGACTTGCCACATGTATCCATCTTCTGTCAAATGCCGCGCGATGCAGCCTTCTTCTATCACATCTGATCTTCACCCGTAGTTGGTGTTTAAAGAACGCGATCAGATCTTGATCAGAAAAAGACAACACCCCCCGGCAACCTTGCAGACGCGACGTCCAAATCACCATTCTCGCCACGGCCAGGATCGTAACGTAGACCATTTGTCTTTCCCGGTCCCACGGCGGCCTCACGTTGTCCACAACATTGGATACAGTAATTGGGCGAGGATGCTCAGGATCGATGCGAGCCGTCACCCCACTGACATACGACCAGTACTGGCGGAGTTCGCGGCAATCGAAGAAAGCGTGATCCGTAGTTTCCACAGCCGTTGTCCCACAACGGGGACAATCAGGCGACTCCAGAAACCCAGAACTGCATTGTATGTTGTTGAGTGGAAGTGCATTTCGGGCCAATCGCCAGGTCAGAGAGAACTCCGAATTGTTCAGATGACTCGAACCTGGCGCCCAGCTTCACGCGGAGCGGATCTCACTCTGCTGCCACCCCAAACGCGCGCATAGCGGGTCGTCCGCGGCCCCCTTCACTAGATCCCTGTGGAGTTCCCTACGGGTAGCAGTCACAAGGTCACTGGACCTTGGTAGTCGTTTTAGCGCGGCTCGGCACTCTTTCATGTAGGCAGATTCTCCCCGCGGCCTGCGACGGCTCTCGATGGAAGGGTCGAGAACGAGGTCGGGGAAGGCGGCAGTAACCACGGGGTGCCACGGTTGGTCATCCTGCATATAGTGGCTCAGGAAGGCCAGCCTCTCAGCATCTCGATGACACTTCAAGTCCGGCATTCCCAAGCCTCCCTCACACGGACGTTGAATACAGACCTGTCTGCTCACCCAGTGTCTTCCTCTGTCCCAAAGGAGCGAGGACAAGAGTTCAACAAGAGCTTTTAGGTGTTGTGCAGGCAGGGGAAGTACGGCCAGTCGGTAAAGGATGAGAGGAAAGACGTAAGTGGCGCACGCCTCAGCTCTACCCTTTAAGGAAAGTTTCCTAGGAAGCCACGAATTGACTGCAGCCTCCACCTTTGACCGTACCTCCAACCAATTCTTGTCAAGCTGGAGACCCGGTCCGAACCACACGCCGAGGATCCGGACCGGGCCATCTGTCCAGCTGAAGGGCGCAGGGAGGTTTGCGTTGCCACTCCATGCGCCCAACCGCAGTCCTACCGACTTGTTGCGGTTTATCTTGGCCCCTGTAATTCTTTCGTACTGTGTGAGTGCCTCCGACACGACCTCAATGTCTCTGAAGCCCGACACGAAGATCGTGACATCATCGGCGAACGCGGATACCTTGGCAGCTGAGCCGCCAGGCAGAGCCATTCCGCGCAGGGCCGAATTTGCCTCCCCATGTCTCAGCTTGCGGAGAAGAGGCTCCAAAGCCAGGACATAAAGCAGGGGCGACAGCGGACAACCCTGACGAACCGACCGAGAGATAACAAAGGGTTTCGAGCGCTTTCCGTTGACTTGCACGACAGCCATGGGCTGTCGATACATTATGGAGATCCACTTGCAAAAGTCCGGTTTAAAACCGGCGGCCTCTAAGACAGATGCCAGGAAACGATGGTCGACCCTATCGAAAGCTTTGGACTGATCTAAGTTTATCAGCGCGGCTTCCGTGTCGTCATCTATTCCCCCCTCTAGGATCATGCGGATCAGGTGCAAGTTGTTCTGAATCGATCTCCCCTTCACAGCGTAGTTCTGTTCCGGTTCAACCAACTCGTAGATAACAACCTGCAGCCGATTCGACAGGACCTTGGCCAAAATCTTCAACTCTGTGTTTAGCAGAGTTATGGGCCTGTAGTCGTCTAACTCTTCCCCTCCATGCCCGTCACCTTTCTTCAGCAATGTGATCACTCCCTTGGTCACCTGCCCTGGGATGGATCCCTGAGCAAACCAATGGTTGAACATATCCGTCAGAAGAGGCAGAAACATGGGCGACAGCCTCAAGTACAGTTCGTATGGCAGACCATCAAGTCCTGGCGATCTGTCACAGCTGACCTGCTTCAGCGCAGTAAAGACCTCCTGCTCCGTCACCCGGCCCTCGCAACCAGCCGCTCTAGCCGCCTCGAGGCGGGGAGAGTCGGCCAAATAGTCGCTAAACTCAAGGACCGGAAGATCGGGCTGCTGCATAAAACGCTCCTCGAAATGTTCTCGAAACCCCTCGCAGATCTCCCGAGTCGATTCCAGGGTGCGTCCATTCGGATGTTTGATTTTTGCAATGTATTTGTCCGAGCCACGCCTAGAAACCTCACGGCGCACGTCTGCATCAGAATTGACTGCTTCGTTGCCTATCTTTCTAAGCCTAGCTCTAACTACTTGGCCTTCGTAACGCTCGCTAGTCTCGCGTAGAAGGTCCTGCTTAGCTAGTTCCTGACTAACCCTATCACCCTCCCCCGTAGCCTGGGCTAGTTTCTGCTCTAGCTTCTTCTTCGTCTTGGCCTTATCTAGTGCGAGGCGCTGGGCATACTTGACGGAGAAGCTTCTGATCTTGGCTTTGAGACCTAACCACCACTTACTCCCGGTAACCGCCCCCACTAGTGCCTTTTTAATCAATTCTCTTAATTGATCTTGGAAGTCTTGTATCTCCAGAAGGGAGGTGTTTAACTTCCAGTACCCCGCTAACTTAGGCCTATTTCCTAGCTTCAGCCGGGCCATAACTAATTTATGGTCCGTCTGACCTAGCCAAGTGAACGTGGGACAAGATAAGAAGTCTACTTCGCCTCTCCTAACTAACATCCTGTCCAAATAGGTATTTGGATAGGAGGAAACACTATTGGTCCACGTCCACATCTCCCGCCCTGGATGCTCGAACCGAAACCTGTCGACCAGACCGCATCTAGCCATCAGATCAGCCAGGCTGGACTCGCACCTCTCCGATCCTCTAGCTCCGCCTCCTACCTTATCTATGTCGGGGTCTAAGATGGAATTCCAATCCCCCATTAGCACTACCCGCTTCCGACAATCTACAAACGCGTCAAGCTGACTGAAGAATGAGACCCTCTCACGAGCGGTGCTGGGCGCATGAACCGCAATCACCCGAAACACAGAATCTTTTACGGCAACATCGGCCACAACCAGCCTACCCACCGCATCTCTATGGACAACGTCGACCGTCGCCGACAGGGTACGTTTAACCAGCACGGAAACTCCCTTCCCCCGCGGGCTGCCATATGCTGAGAAAACCTCAAAGTCTCGGGCCAGCACCTGACAGTCCACAGAGGAAACGAAATGCGTCTCCTGAATCGCAGCAACATCCACTCCCAGGGACAAGAGGTCGTGCCGGAGGCGAGCCGCCCGGCCCGATGATCTCAAGCCCCTCGCATTCAGACTAGCCAAATTCAAAGCCATGGTACCTACCTTAAGGTGTGTTACACTCAGCTCCGAAGTCAGCCGGGGAAAGGACACCGACGTTGTGTGCAATGCTCAAGGTGGTCAGGTTTTTCATGTCCTGACCTTCTCTCGCAATGCCGCCGACATCCAAAGGGTAAGTCAATTTAAGGGCCCTATAGAGTGACGGATGGACCAACACGGGGACCCTTCCCTTGCATTGTTTTGACAGTTCATCAAGAGAAGGGTCATTTTTTTTCACCAGTTCAATTCCCGGAAACGCCCCTTCAGCGGCCTGCAGTCTTGTCCACAAGTTGGTCTTGCAGGCCTCTGGAGTTCTGACAAAAGTTATTAGGAGTGGGGCGTCCGGGAAATTTGAGGGGATATTTACATCTTTCCCCTCTATCTGTTTGTAATCGAGCAGAGGTTTTAAGTTTTTCCTCTGCCGATGGGAAATGTCTGTGGCCACAGATAGAGGGTCTACATTACATAGTTCCTCAGGGGCAAGGACCTTTGGTCTGCAAGAGGCAGAGGAGTCTCTCCTCTCCCTCGGTTCATTCTTTTCATTTTCTTTTTGGGGTAGTGGCTCAGTTTGCCTTGGTGTGAGGACGGGTGTTTGTGTGGTGCCTGGTGTTGGTGTTGGTGTTGGTGTGGTGTCTGGTATTGGTGCGCCGGTGTTTGGTGTTGGTGCGGTGTCTGGTGTTGGTGTTGGTGTTGGTGCGGTGTCTGGTGTTGGTGTGGTGTCTCGTGTTGGTGCGGTGTCTGGTGTTGGTGCGGTGTCTGGTGTTGGTGCAGTGTGTGGTTTGGAGGTGGAAGTGGATTTTGTTGTTAGGGGTGGTGTATGTTCACAGGGAGTGGGGGCCACCTTTTCTTCCTCTTTTCTTCTTTTGTTTTTCTTTTTCATTCTTTCGAATGAACCGGGGAGAGGTGAGGTTGAGTTCCTCTCCCTCTCACTTGCGGATTCATCCTCAGAGGAGCAATCTTTTCTCCGCTTGATCCCCGTCTCGATTGGTGTGGGGACCGTTGGTTTTGTCTGCTCCTCTATTTGCTGCTGCAGCTGTTTTTGTTGTTGCTGCTCTCGCTGGTGTCGTTGCTGCTGCTGCTTCTGCTGCACTTGCTGATTTTGCTGCTGCAGTAGTTGTTGCTGCAGTTGTTTCCGCGGCATTGGCTGCGGTGGCTGTTGGTGTTGCTGCATTTGCAGAGACTCCTGCCTCGATTTTTGGGCTGGTGGTGGGACGGTGGCAGAAGGGATTATGTGTTTCCGCTTTTGTCTCACTACCGTGCTCCATTCTTCCCCCTTGGCCTCCTGGGTGGTTTGGGTTTTCCTTGGAGCTGGGGTTGGTGTTGCAGTTGCAGGGGTTGTTGCCGCCTGTTTTGGTGCGGGCGTTGTCTCAGGGGTTGTGGCCGCCTTTTGGGTTGTTGGATTAGGGGTTACCCTTTGGGGGCAACTCCTAGCCATGTGGCCCTGCTTTTGGCAGAACCAACAGTGTGGACGACGGCCCTCCACCACTACCGTTATGCTGGCGTCTTTGTATGTCAGCAGCGGTGGTATTGCTTGAAAACCTTCCCTCTTCAGCCTCATTGCTATTGTGTAGCAGCCCAGGTGAGTCCCAGTTTTTGACCGTACTGGGGTCACCTGTTCTACCTCACCGTACTGGCTGAAAAGGCATCCTAATACTTCCGCAGGTATTTGGGTTGGCACATTAAATACCTGCACCCGAGTCCTTCTCTTGCCCTGGTATTCAGGTGTTAGTTTGACTCTCCCATGCTTTATTTCTTGGAGGGAGAGTCTTTCCGCATCATCCTTGGTGGGTAGGAGGATGTCCCACACAGCGAAGCTCCTCTGGTACAGGTATAGTACTGGGATGTTAAGTTTGTGGAGAAGCCCCGCCATGTCTTCCTTCTTCATTCCTAGGAGGCGGTTTTCCGGTATATCGGAAATGGCAAAGGACAGGACTCTGCCCTCAATCGCCTCCCAGGCCCCTGGTATGGGTTTTATATCTGCCCCCTCTATGTATTGTCTGTACTTTGTCAGGTACAGGTCTCTATACTCTTGAGGGGACAGTTGTTTTTCTACGGTCTTCCCCCACGCAGACCCTCTTGTTGGTGTTGGTATGGGGTCTTTAGTGGGGTTAGATCGTTTTTGGTCTTTTATGGAGGTCGCCCCTGCCTGTTTATTGGCGACGCTTCCTGCCTCCCCAGATGTCTTGGTCAGTCCTTTTGTGGGAGTGTCACATTTTTGGGCGGCGGCTCCCTTTTTAGTGTCTTTTTCGGGAGCAGCTTCCCGTTTTGGGGAGTCGGCCTCTTGGGGAGCATGATCCTTTTTGTTTACTTTGAGGCCATCTGCCCCTTCCTCGTTTGTGAGGTCCAGGCGGTATGCCCCCTCATTTTCTTGATCTGCTCCCCTTTTGGGAGAGCAGCCCTCCTGGGGAGCGCTGTCCCCTTTATTGTCCTTTTGGTCCGGCACCTCCTCCTTTTTGTGGTTGGAGTGAGATGCTACGACCGATTTTGGTTTTGCTCCCCTTTGGGGGGAGTCGCCCTCGGGGGGAGCTGTTGTTAAATTTTCCCCCTCCTGGGGAGCGTCCAATGGTGTCATACCTGGGCGGTACGCCCCATCAGCAGTTGTTTTTTCTCCTGTTGGGGATTCGTCCTCTTGGGGAGCAGTAGCTCCCTGGCTGGGGGTATCCATATTGGTGGGCCCCTGGCTGAGGGTATCCATATTGGTGGCCCCCGGGCTGGGGGTGTCCGTTTTGGGTCACTCTTTTAAAAAATTCACTGAAAAAAGTGACGTGGAATCAGCGTCCAAAGTGGGGAGCCGACTTTGGCGCCAAAAAGAGGTGGCGCCAAAAGGCGGCAAGAGGGGAGATAGTACTGAGAGAGGGAGTGGGAAGTTAGTGGAGGGAAGAGAGAAGGTGTTTCCGACCCTCCCTCGCGGGAAGGTCGTAAATTATCAGCTCGGATCCCCCCCCCGTGGGGGAGGGGGGAGAGCAGAGAAAGACAGACAAAGTGGGGGTGCGGACAGAACGCGACCCAAAAAGCTTGTCAGGTGTTCCGGGCACGAGAATGTGTCGCCAGAACAGCACTGCTTCGCACGATGTAGGTATCAGAACAGATACTACACTTTGAGATATTAAATCTTTTATTCATGTTAAAAAAAAATACAGAAAAAAAATCAACGATGAACAAAAAACTTAGGCACATGGCCAACTCAAAAGGGGGGATTTTGGGGGTCGTTGGTCATCCTTGTCACTCCAGCACTAAACAAAGTCAAAAGTTTCTCCCAGCTAGTATCTTCTTTCACCATAATACCGCATTCACCCTTTCATATTGGGGGACGTCCTAGTAACTCCCAATTTTTAAAACATTTTTTATTGACGTGTAAAAACAAAAAAGATAACAATAAAATGGTAACAATAATTCATTTGTGTCGAGGGAGGGGGAAGAAAAAAAACAAAAGGTGATTAGTAGGACCCTCCCAACCCCGTCTAGTTGATAGACTGCCCGTTCCACTAGGTTTGTAAAAGGAACCTCGCTTCTGCGGGTCAGTCTCTAGGTGGGGATGCCCTCTAGATGGGGGTGAATGGAGAAAAGAAAATTTTGTGGGTAAGGGATGGAGGTTAGTTTGTATTTCTTTTTCTCCAAGATGGGTAAAATTTAGAGGAAGGGGTGAAAACAAAAATTGCAGGTAAGAGGGGATGGGGATCTTGGAGGCTTCCTAATCGGGGAGGGATGGAACACACACTCAGCTAGCTGAGAGACTACTTGTTTAATTTAACTTTACAGAACTGCGCGTTCCACACCTAGGCGGGGAACACGTATTCAAATTTGGCTCCTCTTCGTACACACAGACTTGCCACATGTATCCATCTTCTGTCAAATGCCGCGCGATGCAGCCTTCTTCTATCACATCTGATCTTCACCCGTAGTTGGTGTTTAAAGAACGCGATCAGATCTTGATCAGAAAAAGACAACACCCCCCGGCAACCTTGCAGACGCGACGTCCAAATCACCATTCTCGCCACGGCCAGAATCGTAACGTAGACCATTTGTCTTTCCCGGTCCCACGGCGGCCTCACGTTGTCCACAACATTGGATACAGTAATTGGGCGAGGATGCTCAGGATCGATGCGAGCCGTCACCCCACTGACATACGACCAGTACTGGCGGAGTTCGCGGCAATCGAAGAAAGCGTGATCCGTAGTTTCCACAGCCGTTGTCCCACAACGGGGACAATCAGGCGACTCCAGAAACCCAGAACTGCATTGTATGTTGTTGAGTGGAAGTGCATTTCGGGCCAATCGCCAGGTCAGAGAGAACTCCGAATTGTTCAGATGACTCGAACCTGGCGCCCAGCTCCACGCGGAGCGGATCTCACTCTGCTGCCACCCCAAACGCGCGCATAGCGGGTCGTCAGCGGCCTCCTTCACTAGATCCCTGTGGAGTTCCCTACGGGTAGCAGTCACAAGGTCACTGGACCTTGGTAGTCGTTTTAGCGCGGCTCGGCACTCTTTCATGTAGGCAGATTCTCCCCGCGGCCTGCGACGGCTCTCGATGGAAGGGTCGAGAACGAGGTCGGGGAAGGCGGCAGTAACCACGGGGTGCCACGGTTGGTCCTCCTGCATATAGTGGCTCAGGAAGGCCAGCCTCTCAGCATCTCGATGACACTTCAAGTCCGGCATTCCCAAGCCTCCCTCACACGGACGTTGAATACAGACCTGTCTGCTCACCCAGTGTCTTCCTCTGTCCCAAAGGAGCGAGGACAAGAGTTCGACAAGAGCTTTTAGGTGTTGTGCAGGCAGGGGAAGTACGGCCAGTCGGTAAAGGATGAGAGGAAAGACGTAAGTGGCGCACGCCTCAGCTCTACCCTTTAAGGAAAGTTTCCTAGGAAGCCACGAATTGACTGCAGCCTCCACCTTTGACCGTACCTCCAACCAATTCTTGTCAAGCTGGAGACCCGGTCCGAACCACACGCCGAGGATCCGGACCGGGCCATCTGTCCAGCTGAAGGGCGCAGGGAGGTTTGCGTTGCCACTCCATGCGCCCAACCGCAGTCCTACCGACTTGTTGCGGTTTATCTTGGCCCCTGTAATTCTTTCGTACTGTGTGAGTGCCTCCGACACGACCTCAATGTCTCTGAAGCCCGACACGAAGATCGTGACATCATCGGCGAACGCGGATACCTTGGCAGCTGAGCCGCCAGGCAGAGCCATTCCGCGCAGGGCCGAATTTGCCTCCCCATGTCTCAGCTTGCGGAGAAGAGGCTCCAAAGCCAGGACATAAAGCAGGGGCGACAGCGGACAACCCTGACGAACCGACCGAGAGATAACAAAGGGTTTCGAGCGCTTTCCGTTCACTTGCACGACAGCCATGGGCTGTCGATACATTATGGAGATCCACTTGCAAAAGTCCGGTTTAAAACCGGCGGCCTCTAAGACAGATGCCAGGAAACGATGGTCGACCCTATCGAAAGCTTTGGACTGATCTAAGTTTATCAGCGCGGCTTCCGTGTCGTCATCTATTCCCCCCTCTAGGATCATGCGGATCAGGTGCAAGTTGTTCTGAATCGATCTCCCCTTCACAGCGTAGTTCTGTTCCGGTTCAACCAACTCGTCGATAACAACCTGCAGCCGATTCGACAGGACCTTGGCCAAAATCTTCAACTCTGTGTTTAGCAGAGTTATGGGCCTGTAGTCGTCTAACTCTTCCCCTCCATGCCCGTCACCTTTCTTCAGCAATGTGATCACTCCCTTGGTCACCTGCCCTGGGATGGATCCCTGAGCAAACCAATGGTTGAACATATCCGTCAGAAGAGGCAGAAACATGGGCGACAGCCTCAAGTACAGTTCGTATGGCAGACCATCAAGTCCTGGCGATCTGTCACAGCTGACCTGCTTCAGCGCAGTAAAGACCTCCCGCTCCGTCACCCGGCCCTCGCAACTAGCCGCTCTAGCCGCCTCGAGGCGGGGAGAGTCGGCCAAATAGTCGCTAAACTCAAGGACCGGAAGATCGGGCTGCTGCGTAAAACGCTCCTCGAAATGTTCTCGAAACCCCTCGCAGATCTCCCGAGTCGATTCCAGGGTTCGTCCATTCGGATGTTTGATTTTTGCAATGTATTTGTCCGAGCCACGCCTAGAAACCTCACGGCGCACGTCTGCATCAGAATTGACTGCTTCGTTGCCTATCTTTCTAAGCCTAGCTCTAACTACTTGGCCTTCGTAACGCTTGCTAGTCTCGCGTAGAAGGTCCTGCTTAGCTAGTTCCTGACTAACCCTATCACCCTCCCCCGTAGCCTGGGCTAGTTTCTGCTCTAGCTTCTTCTTCGTCTTGGCCTTATCTAGTGCGAGGCGCTGGGCATACTTGACGGAGAAGCTTCTGATCTTGGCTTTGAGACCTAACCACCACTTACTCCCGGTAACCGCCCCCACTAGTGCCTTTTTAATCAATTCTCTTAACTGATCTTGGAAGTCTTGTATCTCCAGAAGGGAGGTGTTTAACTTCCAGTACCCCGCTAACTTAGGCCTATTTCCTAGCTTCAGCCGGGCCATAACTAATTTATGGTCCATCTGGCCTAGCCAAGTGAACGTGGGACAAGATAAGAAGTCTACTTCGCCTCTCCTAACTAACATCCTGTCCAAATAAGTATTTGGATAGGAGGAAACACTATTGGTCCACGTCCACATCTCCCGCCCTGGATGCTCGACCCGAAACCTGTCGACCAGACCGCATCTAGCCATCAGATCAGCCAGGCTGGACTCGCACCTCTCCGATCCTCTAGCTCCGCCTCCTACCTTATCTATGTCGGGGTCTAAGATGGAATTCCAATCCCCCATTAGCACTACCCGCTTCCGACAATCTACAAACGCGTCAAGCTGACTGAAGAATGAGACCCTCTCATGAGCGGTGCTGGGCGCATGAACCGCAATCACCCGAAACACAGAATCTTTTACGGCAACATCGGCCACAACCAGCCTACCCACTGCATCTCTATGGACAACGTCGACCGTCGCCGACAGGGTACGTTTAACCAGCACGGAAACTCCCTTCCCCCGCGGGCTGCCATATGCTGAGAAAACCTCAAAGTCTCGGGCCAGCACCTGACAGTCCACAGAGGAAACGAAATGCGTCTCCTGAATCGCAGCAACATCCACTCCCAGGGACAAGAGGTCGTGCCGGAGGCGAGCCGCCCGGCCCGATGATCTCAAGCCCCTCGCATTCAGACTAGCCAAATTCAAAGCCATGGTACCTACCTTAAGGTGTGTTACACTCAGCTCCGAAGTCAGCCGGGGAAAGGACACCGACGTTGTGTGCAATGCTCAAGGTGGTCAGGTTTTTCATGTCCTGACCTTCTCTCACAATGCCGCCGACATCCAAAGGGTAAGTCAATTTAAGGGCCCTATAGAGTGACGGATGGACCAACACTGGGACCCTTCCCTTGCATTGTTTTGCGAGTTCCTCAAGGGAAGGGTCATTTTTCCTAATCAGTTCAATTCCCGGACCAGCCTCTTCAGCGGCTTCCAGCATTGTCCACACGTTGGTTTTGCAGGCCTCAGGAAGCCTGACGAAAGTTGTTAGCCGTGGGGCGTCCGGGAAATTAGAGGGGACATTAACGTCTTTTCCCCCTATCTGTTGGCAGTCCAGCAGAGGTTTTAAATTTTTTCTCTGCCGGTGTGGTACGCCCATTGCCACAGACAGGGGGTCTACAGAACAAAGTTCCTCTCTCGTTTCGAGGGCGAGAGTCCCTGTTGGAGTGAGTCCGTAAGTGGGAGAATCTGAAGGGTCTCTCCCCCTCCCGGGTTCATTCTTTTCTTTCTGGGATGGCGGCTCAATTTGCATTGGTGTGGGGACGAGTGTCTGTGTGGTGTCTGGTGTTGGTGTTGGTGCGGTGTCTGGTGTTGGTGTGATGTCTGGTGTTGGTGTTGGTGCGGTGTCTGGTGTTGGTGTTGGTGCAGTGTCTGGTGTTGGTGTTGGTGCAGTGTCTGGTGTTGGTGCAGTGTCTGGTGTTGGTGCGGTGTCTGATGTTGGTGTTGGTGTTGGTGCGGTGTCTGATGTTGGTGTTGGTGTTAGTGCGGTGTCTAGTGTTGGTGCAGTATGTGGTATGGGGGTGGAAGTGGGTTGTGTTGTTGTTAGAGGTGGTGTATGCTCACAGGGAGTGGGGGCTGCCTTTTCTTCCCCTTTCCTTTTCTTTTTTATTCTTTTGAATGAACCGGGGAGTGGTGAGGTTGAGTTCCTCTCCCTCTCACTAGCAGATTCATCCTCAGAGGAGCAGTGTTTTCTTCGCTTGATCCCCGTCTCAATTGGTGTGGGGACCGTTGGTTGTTGCTGCTCCTCTAATTGTTGTTTCTCCGGTTGATGCTGTTGCTTTTCTGGTTGCTGCAGCCGTTTTTGTTGCTGCTGTTCTGGCTGTTGCTGCTGCTGCTGTTTTTGTTGTTGCTGCTGTTTTCGTGGCATTGGTTGTGGAATTGGCCGCGGCAGCTGATGTTGTTGCTGCGGCTGGTTCAACGGCTGGTTTGGCTGCTGCTGCTGTGTCTGCTGCCATGGCTGTTGCTGCGGCTGTTGTGGAGGCTGCTGTTGTTGTTGCTGCCTCGGTTGTTGGGTTGGTTGTGGGACGGTGGCAGATGGGATTGTGGGCTTCCGTTTCCGCCTCATTACCGTAATCCATTCCTCCCCTTTGGGCTCCTGCACAGTTTTGGGTTTCCTCGGTGCTGGGGTTGGTGCTCTGGTTGCAGGAGTTGTGACAGCCTGTTTGGACACTGGTGCTGTCTCAGAGGTTGGGATCGCCTTTAGTGTCACTTGAGTAGGATTTGACCTTTGAGGGCAGCTCTTGGCCATGTGACCCTGTTTTTGGCAAAACCAGCAGTGCGGACGACGCCCCTCCACTACTACTGTCATAGTTGCCTCCTTAAATGTCAGCTGTGCTGGTATCGCCTGGAAGCCTTCCTTCTTTAGCCTCATGGCCACAGTGTAGCTGCCCAAGTGCATGCCGGTTTTCGACCGCACTGGGGTTATTTTTTCCACCTCGCCGAACTGTGTGAAGAAGGATCCCAGGATTTCTGCTGATATTTGCATAGGTACATTGAATACCTGCACCCGGGTCCTTGTCCTGCCCTGGTATTCGGGCTTTAGTTTTGTTCTCCCATACTTAATTTCCTGTAGGGAGAGTCTCTCCGCATCTTCCTTGGTGGGTAGGAGGATGTCCCACATGGCGTAGCTCCTCTGGTACAGGTATAATACCGGGATGTTTAGCTTGTGTAGGAGCCCTGCCATGTCTTCCTTTTTCATCCCTAGGAGGCGGTTTTCCGGCATATCCGAGATGATGAGGGAGAGCACTCTGTCTTCGATTGCCTCCCAAGCGCCTGGCACTGGTTTAATTTCTGCCCCCTCTATGTATTGTCTGTACTTGGTCAAGTACAAGTCTCTATACTCTTGAGGGGACAGTTGCTTCTCTACAGTCTTCCCCCACGCCGACCCTCTTGTTGGTGTTGGATCTTTGGTGAGGTTGGACTGTTTTTGCTGTTCCTTGGCGGAAGGGTTGCTATTTTGAGGGGCATTTTCCTTTCCGCTTTCCTTTGGGACCGACTCTCCCTGCTCTATACTTCTTCCAGGAAATACTTCCCTTTTTGGGGAGTCGGCCTCCTGGGGAGCATTGTCCTCTTTATTGTCTTTGGGAGCTTTTGCCCCTTTTGTTTTGGGGAGGTTTAGGCTGTATGCCCCCTCGTTTTCTTGATTTGCTCCCCTTTTGGGGCAGTAGCCCTCCTGGGGAGCACTGTCTCTCTTATCGTTCTTTGGGGCTACTGCCTCTTGATTTTTGTTGTCAGAGCGGGATGCCCTGTCCAACATTGTTTTTTCTCCCCTTTGTGGGGAGTCGCCCTCTTGGGGAGCACTGTCTCCCTTATCGTCCTTTGGGGCTACTGCCTCTTGATTTTTGTTGTCGGAACGGGATGCCCCGTCCAACATTGTTTTTCCTCCCCTTTGTGGGGAGTCGCCCTCTTGGGGAGCTGCTGGTGAGTTTTCTCCTTTCTGAGGGGCGTCCTTTGGTTTGGTGTCCGGGCGGTATGCCCCGTTGCTTTTTGCTTCCCCTGTTGGGGAGTCGTCCTCTTGGGGAGCAGTTTTTCTTGTGGTAGCCCCCTGGCTGGGGGTATCGGTATTGGTGGTCCCCGGGCTGGGGGTGTCCATTTTTGAAAGAAGCTCTCTCTTCCCTGTATAATTCACCAAAATGAGTGACGTGGAGTCGACGTCCAAATTGGGAGCCGACTTTGGCGCCAAAAAGAAGTGGCGCCAAAGGCGGCAAGAGGGGAGATAGAACTGAGAGAGGGAGTGGGAAGTTAGTGGAGGGAAGAGAGAAAGTGTTTCCGACCCTCCCTCGCGGGAAGGTCGTAAATTATCAGCTCGGATCCCCCCCCGTGGGGGAGGGGGGAGAGCAGAGAAAGACAGACAAAGTGGGGGTGCGGACAGAACGCTACCCAACAAGCTCGCCGGCCACGAGAATGTGTCGCCAGAACAACACTGACTATCGCTGTGTATGTATCAGAGAACAGATACTACACTTTGATCTCGTCCCGAAGGCCAAGTTATACTACACTTTGATCTTTGTGCCCGGGCCGAGAAGGCCCAGGCGTGTAAAATTCATATAGTAAAGTGATCCCCCCTCACTCTAAAGTCTTAAATATTATTTCCATGTATTGAAAGCGTGTCCATGTGCAATTTAATATGTAATTCTATGGAAAACAATAAACTTTTACTTTTTATTTCTTTTGACAGTATGGGGGCAAATGTTAAAATTGTTATGATGCTTATTCACGTTCTTTTTATTCTTAATTGAAGTCTAAAAGATCGTTGCAAATATTTTATTTTTTGTTAAAACTACGAAGTGTTGTCGAGACCGTTTCCCTCCATTCGCAATGTTACTCTTATTACAGATACACATATTTCGATTACAGTCGACAATGACAATGGTCGTAAAAAAGTGACAGTAAAACGCAATTCGTTAATATAAATGAAAATATAAATTAAAAACAAGTCACATCCGTAAAAAAAACTATGAGACTTGTTGCAGATGATTATCCCACTTAACGGGAGAAACTTCTACGCAGTTGTTTTGCAAATGTTGCGGCTGATACTGGACCCCCTTTATCATCCGTTATGATAACTTTAACCTGGGTCAGAAGTTGCTCTAAATTCATCATGTCAACCCTAGACGAAGCCCTAAAACGCTGTCTGACATGTTATGGCCACTCAACATAAACACACACGCTAACCATCAACTGGATAGTTGCTCTGAACCAGCCGAGTCAAGTGATGCAGACCAGGCAAAAAATCGTCTACTGTTTCTTCAGTGCGAAGACGCCGCGTTACAAATTCGTAAAATCCGTCGAACGTATCTGTTGCATACACAGCTATAAGCGCCCGTGTAATTTGTTTCGTGTGTGATCTTTGCACTTTACGAAGTTGTCTGTACACGACAAAAGTACCGTAGCGTAGTCGTAGCGGCAGAACGCGCTCGATCTTGTCCATGGCACAGAGTTTGCAGACGAATTCCACATTTTCTATCCATTCAAAAATTGAGATATTGGGTAGGGAACTACTGAATTCTGAGTTTGCTGAACCTCGAGTGTATAGCAATCCATCTTAATAAAAATATGTATGCCCCAATAGCCGGAAGGAATAAAAAAAGAGGAAAAAAGAAAAGGAGGAAAATATGGTCTCAATAGATGGAATCAATGTGCTTGCCACAGGAACTTTCTTACATGATATATCCAGTCAATCCTAGACGAGGCCCTAAGAAGCTGCCTGACATGTTATGGCCACCACCCCGACACAAAAACATACGCCAACTATCAACCGGGTAGTTGCTCTTTAACCAGCAGAGTCAAGCGATGCATATCAGAACAAAATCGTCTGGGCAAAAAGACAAAAAGATGCTCTCTGTAGATGGAAACAACGTGCTTGCTACAGGAACGTTCTTACATGGTATATCCTGTAAAACCGGTTTCAATATTGATCTCAATCAATTATAGCCCTTCGGGTGCTAAAATGAAACAAACAATTTATGTTAGGATCGTCTTCCATGGATGTAAACCCTCCGGTCACATGTGACCAATACCCGTAAATACTCGTTCCGCTTTGAAATTGTTTATTCTCACAGCAAGGTTATGCGTGTTCTGCAGAGACGAACTCTTTTATAACGAAGATGAAGTAATTTAAGATTATTTCCATCACGCAATTCAGGTTCTTGCCCATCACATATAAATTGTAGGGTGAGTAATCGTAATTGGAATTTGGTCACGTGACACGTTTACTGTAGTTCTCACTTATATTTAAGCATAGTGGTTATAATTAACTGTGTATGACTTCCGGTGTCTGCTCCGCAGACAGAACCACGCTGACAAGCAAGATATGGTATTCTCTGGTTAATGATTATCTTACTCTCATATAACGTGAAAGCCCACCTTTCCCCGTATTAAGAATTAGTTGGTTGTCACTTTGATCATGTCTAATTATCCAGCAAAATGGACAGCAGAAACCGGAAGTCAGAGAAAGCAGACAATCTTGACTATAACTAGCATATTTTTACGAGGGGAAAGGAAAGTGGCAAAAAGAAAGAAAAGGTAATACTCATGCAAAACAAGTACAGGCAGAAAGGCGGTGCATTTGGCAAGCCGGTAACTTAGTTTGCTTGCTCGAAACTACAACATCTTGCAGCCAATTCAATAATAATAATAATAATAATAATAATAATAATAATAATAATAATAATAATGATGATGATGATGATGATAATAATAATAATAATAATAATAATAATAATAACAAAAAGAAGACGAGAAGAAGAAGGAAGAAAGAAACAAAGAAAGAAAGAAGGCGAAGAACAAGAACAACATATTAAAATTTAAATTTTAAATAAAGCGCCACCTGATGAAACAAAAAACCTTCGTTCGAATGTATGTTGCTTAATATCGAACCGGAAATTAATAAAAATGGACGCCGATCTGTTTCGTTTTTTTTTTGTATGTGTTTATCCTCTACCCCCCCCATATTTTTCTTTATTATAGAAACCGGAAATCGCTGTTTGATCATGCGCAGTAGCATACGTTCACGTCGAGGCAGGCATGTGCTCCCAAAACTACGCATACGAAATAACGCTATATTGAAATATTCACCACAAAATAAAACCCTACAAACAATTATGTGTGAAAATAGGAATACTTTATTTGACCACAACACTAAAAACGTACACTTTTGTATGTTTCTTCAGCTCTCCTGAATACCAACCCAGTTTATTCATACTAAATCACCAATCATGACGGCAAATGTGTATTTTCTCAATAGCACATCATTCTCTTATTCTCTCATTCGTTTTCGCGCTGTTTTTTTTTTTTTAACTTCTCCTGTTTCTTTGTTAAGCAAGTCGACCTTTTGCATAGAACTTACAAATATTTTGTCTCAGCATTGATTTGTATTAATGTGGTCCACTTCGTTGGTCACAACTATTCGTTAACCTGCAGAATTTTACCCTCGACACTGAGAGCAGCAATGCTCAACAGTTGCATGCTCTTCGGTGAGATTTTGGTCCAGAAAGCATTAAAAAAATTCAAACATTTTCTTTTACGATTCCATACCTGAAACGTATTTGCTTACCAGATGCAAAGGCAAAGGCTACCAGAAAATGGCAGATCCTGATGCTGACTCCTCTTAACCAGAAGTCCATAGTCGGGTTAGAGTACTAAAATCGTTTGGTGTTAAATATATTTGCTATGGGTAACAATGCCAATATAAACCGGAGTTTTAGACGGCATAAGTATGAATCTATCACGTTACAACGGAAGGGTTGAACTAGGGTGGCGGGTGGGGCTACGGCATTCACTGTTTTTCCCCCTCAATTTAACGAATTAACAGATGTCTTTTAAGACGCCACTTGTTTAAAATCTATATTTTATATTCTCTGCATTATCATTCACATAAATTTTGGTTTAGAATTATTAGACAGTTGGATTATAGATCATTTAAGTCATATATATATATATAATTATAAAACTCTGCAGACCTTGCTTGCTTTCTTACTTGCTTGCATCTTGTCTTCGACAATCGGGTGATTCAATATTTTACAAACGAGATGGCTGACGTAAAAACATTTCAAAATAAAAATGTTTTATTTCAACGTTATTTCACGCGGTTAACGGTAATCGAATGGATACGGTCTCTGCTAATCAAGCCAGAGATGGCTTGTGTCGCCGGGTTCGAATCTATCGACTGGTGCTAATCGTGACACCCTGCACTGAAGATTCCCGAAAGGATGAAACACTAGTGTCTGTAGGTATTTAATTATATATATACATATATATATATATATATATATGTATATATATATATATATATATATATATATATATATATATATATATATATATATATATATATATATATATATACTTCTTCAGAATAAAATTATCCAACAATTAGCTGGTATGGAAACCTGTGATTATAAGATTTACACGATATTACTGGCAGTAATATTCTATAAGTATTATCCAACCTAAATAAGAATTGCTCGATATGCAAGATAGAGCAAATAAATCAAATTTTTAGTCATTCAATGAATTTAAAAATTTATGACGTGAAATGTTTAAGTGATCTGAAACTCAAACATTTCACGTCATAAATTTTTAAATTCATTGAATGACTAAAAATTATATATATATATATATATATATATATATATATATATATATATACACACACACACACACACACACACATATATATATATATATATATATATATATATATATATATATATATATGAGCAAATAGTTAATAAAACATGTTAAGAAACACTTTGAAAAAAGAGTTAAAAACATATTTAATCTGAAAAGGAAACATTTAATAAGTGGATAGTCCTTAATCAGCGGATTTTCGAAGAAATACTCTCCTTCTAATCAGAGGGTAGGAATTAGCAAAATGCGGGATCGGATTTTGCATACAAAAGTATTTGATGAAATTGCAAGTTTATATATATATATATATATATATATATATATATATATATATATATATATATATATATAAGTGTTGGCATGGACGAAACAAATTCTCGTGCATTTGAAAGATTTGGAGACATAGTGTACATATGAATACATGCAGATTCCTCTACACAAAAATATGATTGACTCAAGTTATAGCAGTCTCGCAGAGACGTTAAAAATACGCCAAAAACCTAAAGCTTAAACATATTACCAGCTACGACTACAAACAACCGTCCATTAAGCCTAACGAATTCTCACAAGAATAAAACGCGGAATATTCTGTGTAGCTTAATTGCCATATATATTTTCACAACTTACTATATATATATATATATATATATATATATATATATATATATATATATATATATATATATATATATATAGGGTGAAAGAATAAAATTGCCACCCTAGAAAAGACGACATGATTCTATTTTCTATTTTCGTTTGATGAAAACCGGTTTTCTTTCTTTTTCTTTTTCTTTTTTTTTTTTTGCAGACCATCTAGTAGTTGACCAGTTGTGTACAAATCCCAAGAGCGATAGGAACCTTCTGTCATGTCTGAAAGTAACACAATGATCAACGAACTTGATCGGAGATGCACCACTGTACAACTCATACTTTCTACGGATTAAAGTTATGACAACAGGACCATTGCCAGCACCCTCAAAATGCATCGCTGGATTGCTACGAATAACATCGTTATAGTTTTTGGTGTGGTTTCAAGTAAGGGACACATCATACAACCTCATGTCTTCGGAGTCGGCTTGAAATTAAATACCAAAGTGTCCCTGGATGTGCAACCGTCCATTAAGACGACTTATATTACTCGATTATTGTAACGAAGACCACTCAATTATTTCAAACAGATATATCCTTTTTCTTGACATATTAATAAACTAAAAAGTTATTCGAGTAAATGGATGTGAGGCAATATTCTCATCTTGGCTCTTATTTTCACAACGTTTCAGCTGGTGTAACCTAAAACCCATTTCAGATGTATCATTTAGAACGCTTGTTCTCGTCCCGCCAGCCATGATCGGGTAAGAGTGTTAATTATTCTTATGTTATTCTTAATTATTATCGATTATAGTAAGGATCGAACTTCCAACCCCCAAAAGACTGACTGTTAATCAATATCTTTAATCATTTTACCATAAGTTCATGAATTTGGGGAACTTTAAATCTTATTTTGTCTAGATGTAAACTATTACTTTTTATTATTATATTCCCCATTCTTGGATTGAGCACTGTGGTAAGTGAAATCATCAACTACTATTAGCGAAAATGGAAAAGCTCAGTGTGTAAACAAATAAAGCACTCTCTGCAGTTGATAATGTTTATAACGTTTCTGTTTATTAAAAATGCAAAAATATTTGTGTAAACAAGTGGAGTATGATCACTATAACTTGCTGAAAAATGAATATTCACTTCATGGTCAAATGTGATGTAATGCTATTTTAGTTTGTTTTCAAAAGACGCATTTTTTAATAAACGATTATCATGGGTTTTATGTGTTTTTTTTAAAAAAGTGGAGATTCTACTATTCAAGCGTCAAATGTTCAGTTTGTAGCATCGTATAAAGACATAGTTATCGCAAACAAAATATTGTACCCCCTATTACGATACGCAAGTAATATTAAGAAATAAGCAAATATTTATGTTTATCTAAAACGCTGAAAAGATGAAGGAATGTAGACTTTTTTTTATTATTAATGTTTGAGTTAGTAATAAAAAAAAATGTTCCCATTGGAGCAACTTTCTCGAGCCGAATAAATAATTTTTTTAATGAATTTGAAGAAAATTGTTATCATAAAGAATGTGGCGTGAAGAAAAGGTAACAGAATAAAACATCGATTTGTCAGATGCAATGTTATCGTTGTCTAATTTCAAGAAGTAAAACAAACTCCTGATAAACCGCCCCTTAAGTAAGACACTCTATCAAAACCCCCAATACTAATGATTACTACAATACTATCTCACTGATTACTGTACACGCAATAACCCTTATTCCTGAGTGGCCTTCGGGCCTTGATAAGTGGTGACCCATATATATATATATATATATATATATATATACCGAGTTAATGTAATTCAGTATTTTCATATACCAATAGGTTTTAAGCCAAGAAGTGGTTGACTTATATATATATATATATATATATATATATATATATATATATATATATATATTTTTATAAAGTAATAGGGTTCGTGTGTTCCTGTCTGTGTGTACAGCTCTCCACCATCAACGAAATATAAAGGAGGTAAGAGGGTAGATCTCTCCTGGTAGAGAAACATTAGAACCCATTTTAGGATGTTTCTGTTATAAGAAACATAAGAATCTTTGCCTAATTTCTTTATATACTATTCTACAAACAACCCCCATATCGAATGACTAATGCTCATTTGCATATCACATTATATTAAATCTCTTTAACTAATTACCTCGACCTTATTACATATTGGAAATATTCTAATCATTTCAACTGTACTATTTACAAAATCTATTTAACATTTAATCTATCTTCTATCTTCTATCTATCTATATCTATATCTATATCTATCTTCTATATATCTATAAAAACAGAGATGTGTGTGTGCCACAGACGATTTCTGATTGGTTAATCCAATAATCACATCTCCTAAAAAACAATCGTTTCTACGTTCTTACCTTTACCATAAAATATTATGGTTTTATTTATTGTCCATCTTGGAAGGGTTTAATTTTTTAATAACTTGTTATTTACAAATTAAAAAAATACGAAACTATTATACGAAACTAAACTACACGAAATACGCGCACACACGCACACACACACGTTCACTACCGTCACGTTGTTATGGCAACCAAACCCGCTGACTTCTTTTTCTCATTTCACTCGTGGTCTTAAATTCATTTCGGGTTTGTATTACTGTACACATAGATTCGAATAAGTTGCCAAAAAACAAATATATAACAAATAAATGTTATCAAAGGCAAATTTTTCGTGTTTTTATTCAATTTAACATGTTTATTCAGCTCGAAAAGCATACAGTGTTTACCGATGTATTGGAAAATTCAAGATGGCGGCCGATTCTCTCTTTAACACGGTAAGTTTGGAAAAAGGTGTAATAAATAAAAAACCGGTTAAAATACTGTTAAAAACTCGCTCAATATATGTTACCGTGACATAGGTTGACATATATTCGGCGGGTTTTTAATAGTATTTTGTATAGTTTTTTATTTATAACACCTTTTCCCAAACTTACGGTGTTAAAGAATGTGTGAGACGCCATCTTGAATTTTCCAACACATCGGTAAACACTGTATTCTTTTCGAGCTGAATAAACATGTTAAATTGAATAAAAACACGAAAAATATATCCAGTTTTTATCGGTTTTTTACCTTCTCTGCAGAAGTACAAAAAAAAAAAAAAAAAAAAAAAAAAAAAAAACGGAAGGTACTTTTACAGAATGTTAAACTAACCCTAACCGATGTTTTATGTTTAGTTTAGGAAAAGTCAGAAGAAATAAAAGTCATTATTGCATGAAATAT
This sequence comes from Euprymna scolopes, assembly GCF_053919585.1. NCBI lineage: Eukaryota > Metazoa > Mollusca > Cephalopoda > Sepiida > Sepiolidae > Euprymna > Euprymna scolopes. Next base: position 69,412,812 of record NC_136483.1, read on the forward strand.
ACGTATTTAGTTGAAGTATTGTTTATGTCAATTCTTTCGAAGAAATTTAGCAAGAATACCTGTAAACCAGGAAATCGGTAAAATGTCATCATGGATGAATACTTGTCTATTATAATTTCTACCCTTGACAAAAACTTAGCCATAACAAAAGAGATTTATTGTTCAGATTGTTTTGTAGATTGATTTCTAAAAAGATATTTTATAAATAAAATCGACTTTAAAATTAAAGACTTAAATTACAATAATTGAATTTAAACATTCTTATTTCAATATTTGGCACATAACACCTGCAAAAATGATCACAATGTCAGGATTTCATTTTATTTCAGAATCGATGGCAAATACTAATATTTAACATTAGTTTATCATTTAAGCCGATAAAAAGCCCTTTTTTTCCGAGTCATAAAAGGATTTGGAGTTTCCTAATCAACCTTTCGGGTGCAGTTGTGTAGCAGACACAAATGGACCCCTTTTCTTCTCGCGCATTCGCTTCCTCTGAGTGAGTGATGAGGCGCTAGACTGTCCAATCTGAGGACTTGCGCACGAATACAAATTGACCCCTAGGGACCAGACAGCTTCCGGTCCCAGAAAAAAACTCTCTCTTACGCTACCAGCCTTCGTCGGTGCTAGACGCCTGTTCTCTTCGCTGCTCCTACTAAAGGTATTGACGACAGCCGCGGGTTGTAACTACCTCGTAAGGCAGTGGAGACCCGACTCTACTTTCTTCCTTCAGTACGCTTTGCAAATAAACCTTTCCCTTGTTAAGTTGAAGAAGTTCTTTGTCATTGTTCATAGAATTGTGTTATTTTATTTTATTAGGGAAATTCCCTAAAAATGGTGACTCCGTCGTGATAACACATTTCCGAACAGACACTTCTTTCGCTTTTTAACAGGGTAAGGCGCGCATTTTAAAAACCAGCACATGGTTTCCAACCACACACATAAACAGACAACGGATTCGGGAGAGCACATTTAAAACTTAAAAAAAAAAAAAGACGTTATTTCCCTCTCTTCCTTATCGTTTTTTTCCCGTTATATATATATATATATATATATATATATATATATATATATATATATATATATATATATATATATATATATATATATATATATATATATATATTATAAACTAAGGAGCATACAAAAAAAAAAAAAAAAAAAAAACAAAACAAAGAAAAAACACCCTTTTCTTTCACAACGGCGGGCTACACATAAAAAAAAAAAGAACGCCAACCTACAAAAAGAGGTGACACTTTCTTGGTGTACGAAAAAAAAAAAAAAAAAAAAAAAAAAAGAACTTTCACGAAGTTTTTCCGCATTAGCACTCTTCGGCCAAAATGTAAGTACTTAAAGAGTTCATTTATCTTCAGGTTCACACACATTTATAAAAAAAAAAAAAAAAAAAAAAAAAAAAAACCATATTGTCCACATTTTTTTTTGCTTCACGGCTCTTCCTGATATAATTTTGTTTTAGCTTTATTTCATGGTAATTTTGTTTCTTTCTTCTCCTCCCCCATTAGCCTGTTAAATTTTTTTTTTTTTGTATTGTCTCTGTTTAAAGATTTTCTCCATATTTCTCCTTTCTTCTCCACGTGGTCCATATTCGGCGTCCTTTCAGATTTCGGATACATTATATATATATATTTTTTTTAAAAATATTTGGTATCTACTTTCGGTAGTGACGATGACAACGTTGCCTGCCTTCGCTGGGGACGTCCGGGTTTGGTTTGCTCAACTCGAGTCTTATTTTGCGGCGAACAACGTGTCAGAGCAAACGAAGCTGCACATTTTATTCAGTGCCTTCCCCGCGTCATTGACTCCTGCGGTCAAGGACTTAATAACGGACACCCCGTTAAACTCCACTTACGATAGCATAAAACGGGAGGTGCTACTACGGACGTCCGTGTCGGCGGAAAAGCGTTTTCAAACGCTGGTCCATGACGAGCACTTAGGTGACCGCAGGCCGACGGAACTACTCCGTAGAATGAGGGAACTGGCAGAGGACGTCCCTCCTGACAGTGCCTTAATTAAGCAGCTCTTTTTCTCAAGGCTGCCGGCGCAGGTAAAGGCCATACTTGCGCCAATGTTTGAAAAACACACCGTCGATGTAGTAGCAGCATCGGCGGACAAGGTCATGGATTTTGTGAGGGGGCCTACCACCGCGGCGATTCCACAACAGCCTGCTGAGGTACCCGCAGGCACCGCAAATGTAAGACAGGATGCTACATCGGTGGCTATACTAACGGCCATCGAACGCCTCACTAGAGAGGTGAGCAAGCTCAATATGGGCAGGTCGCACTCACCCAGACGCCGCTACAAAAGCCGCTCATCTTCCCCGCACCACCGTCGCCGTGCAAACATGCCGGGACTATGTTTTTATCATAGTCGCTATGGCGCTGAAGCACGGAATTGTAAAATGCCCTGCACTTTTAACAACCAGGGAAACTAAATTGTGGAAAGACGAGCACGGCAAACTTTCCACAAAATGCAAATAACCGTGCCTATTTCGTCACTGACGTAAAATCTCAAGCACGTTGCTTGGTAGACACTGGCGCTGTTTGTAGTATATGGCCACTTAGGCTACTTAAAGAAAGGCCACCAGTGTCATTGATAACACTGCAAGCGGTGAACCATTCACCTATCCCCACGTACGGTCAAATTTCACGTTCTCTGGACTTGAATTTACGGAGAGACTTTACGTGGGTTTTCACTGTAGCAGATCTACCGTACCCCATACTAGGCGCGGATTTCTTGCATAATTTTAATTTAATGGTCGACATGCGCAGACGCCGGCTGATAGACGCTAGCACGGAACTTTCCGTCCCTGGCTCGTTATCTAATGCCCCATCTATCAGCCCGGTATTTTTCATTGCCGCTGCAAATGACCCATACCATGAGGTGCTACACTCCTACCCGGAGTTAACCAATTTAAATTTTGTGGTGAGCAAACCCACGCACACCACAAAACATCACATTGAGACCACAGGTGCTCCTGTGTTCTCACGCCCTCGTCGCCTTCCTGTGGATAAACTTAAAGCAGCGAAGGCAGAATTTAATCATATGCTACAGTTGGGAATTATACGCCCCTCGTCCAGTCCTTGGGCTTCCCCTCTGCATATGGTTCCAAAACGAGACGGAGATTGGCGTCCAACTGGGGACTATAGACGACTCAATGCCATGACGGTACCTGATCGTTACCCAATCCCGCATATTCAGGACTTTGCTTCCTCTCTGCATGGCTGTAAGACTTTCTCTAAGCTAGATCTGGTTAAGGCTTACCATCAGATCCCGGTGAATCCGGCCGACATACCCAAGACTGCGGTTACAACCCCATTTGGAGCGTTTGAATTTCTTACTATGCCTTTCGGCCTACGTAACGCTGCCAGTACTTTTCAGCGCTTTATGGATGAAGTAGTGCGTGATTTAGATTTCGTCTATAACTATATAGATGACATTCTCGTGGCTAGTGCCTCACCTGAGGAACACGTCACTCACCTCCGCCTACTTTTTGAACGGTTTCAGCAATACCAAGTGAGGATTAACCCTGGTAAATGTGTTTTCGGTGTTACGTCACTAGTTTTCCTGGGCCACATTATCAGCCCAGACGGTATATCTCCGTTGCCGGAAAAGGTGAAGGCTCTACAAGACCTTCAACCGCCCACTTCACTTCGCCAACTTAGGCACTTCCTTGGTCTGTTGAATTACTACAGACGCTTTATCCCACACTGTGCGGATCTCTTAGCTCCTCTTTCCGACCTGTTACGTAACAGGAAGAAGAAAAACGAGCAGATCTCACTTAATGAGATCCAACTTAAAGCATTTGCGGAAGTGAAAAATAAACTAGCGACGACATCTTTGCTGGCACATCCTGTACCCGATGCCCAGTTTTCACTGGTCGTTGATGCATCGGGCACAGCTGTAGGTGCAGTGCTGCAACAGCAGCACCAACAACAGTTACAACCTCTAGCATACTTTTCGCGACAGCTGAAACCGGCCGAACAACGTTACAGCACGTTTGGCCGCGAACTACTGGCAATGTACCTCGCAGTGAAACACTTCCAACATTCACTCGAGGGCCGACAATTTGTGATCTACACCGATCACCGTCCGCTTACATACGCACTGCGTGCTAAGCCGGACAAATATTCTCCCCGCGAAACACGTCATTTGGACTTTGTTTCGCAGTTTACTAGTGATATCCGACATATCGCGGGTGAGCAGAACGCAGCAGCAGACGCATTGTCTCGCCTGCCCATCAATTCTCTGTCCTCACCATCGGATATCGATTTGCAACAGATGGCCTTAGACCAGCCAAGTCTGGACACGTTGGATCCATCGTCACCTGAATTCGGGACTTGCAAATTCGCATATCTGCCCGTGCCTACTTCTGACACGCAGATCATCTGTGACACCTCAACGGATTCACCTCGACCATTTGTTCCAACGACCCACCGTAGAGTTGTTTTCGACACTCTACACAACCTGGCACACCCCGGACGCAAAGCCACAGTAAAGCTGATTACAGCTAGATTTTTCTGGCCTAACATGAGGCGTGACATCATTGCTTGGTCACGTTCCTGTGTATCCTGCCAAAAATCAAAGGTGCACGAGCATATCCGCGCACCCCTTGGAACATTCAGCACCCCAGACGCTCGGTTTAGCCATGTTCACATTGACTTGGTTGGACCATGGCCGGTCAGTCAGGGATTCACTTATCTCCTGACCTGCATAGACCGTTTCACACGGTGGCCAGAAGCCATCCCACTTAGTGACATTTCGGCTGAATCTGTAGCGCGAGCCCTTATATCAGGCTGGATATCGCGCTACGGAGTTCCCACTACAATCACCACTGATCGTGGTGCACAATTCGAATCCCACCTATTCCGGGAACTGTCCAAGATCCTCGGGATCACTCGCATTCGGACAACAAGCTATCACCCTGCTTCAAATGGGATGATAGAACGCTTCCATCGCCAATTGAAAGCTGCATTACGCGCTTACCCTGATCAACAGCGATGGAGCGAGTACATACCGGTCATCCTTCTTGGCTGTCGGGCATCAATCAAGGAGGACCTGGGATATTCCGCAGCCGAACTGGTCTATGGAGCACCTCTATCGTTGCCAGGTCAGATGCTGACCCCGATAGAGGATATATCAACTGACACAGCTCTATATGTCAACAGACTACGAGCTTATCTCAGTAAGCTACCGCCGATGCACCCTAGGGAACAGACCATTAAATCTTTGGTTCCGAAGGACATAGCGACATGGACTCACGTATTCCTTAGAAAGGACGCAGTAAAAGCCCCCCTAACTCCACCTTACACTGGCCCTTATCGCGTGCTTTCACGCACTGATAAAACTTTTATCCTAGACATTAGTGGTAAAAAAGAGACAGTATCGGTAGATAGGGTAAAAAGAGCCTTTCTGGACACATTAACACCTGAGCCACACATTCCTCCAACATACACACAGCATAATCATACACCTGAGGTAAATGTTCCACGTGAGAACAATTATGTGACCACTACACGTAGTGGTCGACGGGTACATTGGCCGAAGAGACTTTGCAAAACAGTGTATTTCTGTTGAAAAAGAACATTTTTTCTTCTCTCCTTTTTAGAGCAGAACGTTTTCTGCAAATATTCCAACTTTTCACAGAAAAGTAAGAACATTTTTTTTCTGCAAGAAAATAACCTAAAGAGACGGACATTTCTTATTGTATTTTTCTTTCTGCTATTTGTTATGCTACCTTTCTCTCTGTCGGCTTTCAGCCTAAGCAGGGGGTTATGTAGCAGACACAAATGGACCCCTTTTCTTCTCGCGCATTCGCTTCCTCTGAGTGAGTGATGAGGCGCTAGACTGTCCAATCTGAGGACTTGCGCACGAATACAAATTGACCCCTAGGGACCAGACAGCTTCCGGTCCCAGAAAAAAACTCTCTCTTACGCTACCAGCCTTCGTCGGTGCTAGACGCCTGTTCTCTTCGCTGCTCCTACTAAAGGTATTGACGACAGCCGCGGGTTGTAACTACCTCGTAAGGCAGTGGAGACCCGACTCTACTTTCTTCCTTCAGTACGCTTTGCAAATAAACCTTTCCCTTGTTAAGTTGAAGAAGTTCTTTGTCATTGTTCATAGAATTGTGTTATTTTATTTTATTAGGGAAATTCCCTAAAGTTGCACGCTCTCAAAATAACTAAAGTGTTGGCTTTAAAAAAATTGGTTCATTAAAACTAAACAGGTTTAGTTTTAATAATAAAAAAAAAAAATTAAAAACAAATCGCTTTGGTAATTAGATATGTCGTATGGTTATCCCTAATCGCTAAATAAAACCGCTAACGAGTTGAATGATTACGACATAAAATTAAACTCGGGTTCCTGAAACGGAAACTTCGTTTGTTTTTGTTTTTTTCTTATCAATATATTTACATTGTTATTTTGTTTTCATTTTCAATCATTCGAACAGTTTTCTTTTTCAAGTAATCCAAGTTACAAAATTCCCACTGTTTACTATGCTAAAATCACAATGACTAATGTATACCTATTAACCCTTATCCTTGAGTGGCCTCTGGGCCTTGATAAGTGGTGACACCCATGTAAAAAAAAAAAAAAATCACTCGAACAGTTTTCTTTTTATAATGTACAGTTTTAAAAGTTTAAAAACGATATAGTTTTTACTTCAGGAAAATTAATGGGTCAGTTTTTACGATGTGCCCTGTTAAAATACTGTTAAAAACTCTCTCAATATATGTTACCGTGACATAGGTTGACATATATTCGGCGGGGTTTTAATAGTATTTTGTATAGTTTTTTATTTATAACACCTTTTCCCAAACTTACGGTGTTAAAGAGGGTGTGAGACGCCATCTTGAATTTTCCAACACATCGGTAAACACTGTATGTTTTTCGAGCTGAATAAATATATTACATTGAATAAAAACACAAAAAAGATATCCAGTTAGGTAGAAAAGTAACTTATCTTGCCTTTGATAACATTTATTTATATATTTGTTTTTGACTATTTTTTCGAATCTATGTGTACAGTAATCTTGCCAGGATGCGGAGGAAAATGAATGAAGGGGGAGGGGAATAAAATAAAAACATTTTGGAAACAGAGTAAGTTTGAAAGAATTGCTTTGCACAGAAAGAAATTAATGAAAAAATAAAATTAAATTTCTTTTCTTTCTTGATTTTTTTTTTAGTTTTTTATGAAAAAGGAAGTCAAAATTAAGACTATAAAAAACAATTTTTATTAAGAGCGAACCTCAGTCGTCAGGTCTGTAAAAAAAAGACGTGGAATAATAAATGTTTTCTAATACAAATTGTTTTTACTTATGTGTTCATTTGTCTCTTTGAAGTTCGTTTGTTTAATATATCGGTTTGCAATATAATTTTGTCATTCTGTCAGACTCAAATTTTAAATCTATATATCTATAAAAGTGAAAGTGTGTGTGTGTGTGTGTGTGTCTGTGTACATTTCCCTACGAAATAACTCTGTCAATTTTTAGTCTACAGACTCGAAATTTGATATACAGGGTACTGAGATTTGGAAAAATCTATGTGATCGGTTTTTAGCCAGAAATTTGGCGATTAAGGGGTCAAAGTTCAACGATTTGAGCTTTGAGAACTCTACCAAACTTCTCCGACAATTTTGGGTCTACACACTTTAAATTTTAGATATAGCTTCCGTGGACATGGATCTAACTTAATAACTTGATTTGAGCCCAAAACAATAAATTTTCAGGGGTCATAATAGGGGTCAAAGTTTAAAAAATTACCCCCTTTTTTTTTGCTCAGCATACACCTCCAAACACCCGGGCAACGCCGGGCACCCATGCTAGTATATATATATGATTGTGTGTGATTCGGATAGGCAGAAGTAATGTCTTTTCATGTAAAAAGCTCTGGAACACTAGCACCACATTAGTCGAAGATTTAAATATAGCTCTTGCAACAACATGCCCACACAGGAGCCATTGGCAACATAATAAGGTGATAGTACCTCTATCACTGCCTGTCTCTTACTCTCCCTTTATTTTGTACTTTATTCACCCTCTTCAATTTCGAATGCTAGCCAAGATTATACCAACTCAGCTCTGAGTGTTTGCCAACTGGCTTTATCTACAGAGGCCAACCGGACAACAAGGCTACAAGAAACCAAACACAGACGCACACGCCCGTATATACAAGTCTGAGTGCGCATGCTCGAACCTAAATCTTTTTCTTTTTCTCTTAAACAATTTCAGCCGACTTTTACGATTATTTGTTTACTAGTTGAAGAAACCATCTTCAAAGGATCTTAGACAGGTTAAAAAAGAGTCTCAAACAGTTTATATAGCAACTTGTCCTATAACTTAAAAAAAGAAGCAATATCATGCTGGATCAACAAACACTACACCCAAGATTCACAAAACAATTATTCATCAAAAGTATAAACATAATTCTAAGTAATAATTCCTTCGAGTTCAACAACGACATTCAAATACAAGGTACAACAATGGCACCGACATACACCACCCTTACACTCGCCTACCTAGAAGAGATTCTATATGAAAAGATAGAACAAGCATTCAGTCACAACATTAAAACAAATGCTGTTTATAGAATCCTGGAAAAGATACCTCGATGACTGCTTTATCCTGTGGAAACCGATAAGGGGGGGGGGCATCAACGACTTACACACCATACTTCAAAACCTACACCCCAAAATTAAATTCACCCTAGAACAAAGCTCTACAAAATTACCCTTCTTAGAGATACTAATAAAAATTTAAAAAAACAGTAAAATTATCACAGACATCTACCACAAACCTACAGACACCCAACAATATCACCCTTTTAAAAGCTATCGCCCCAAAGGCTGCATAAAATCCATACCCTACACCCTAGCACGTAGAATCTGCGTCATAGTCACAGACAAAAACCTCTGAACAATTTGACAAGGAACTACAAATGAATCTAAGAAAAAGAAAATATCCACCACAATTTATAGACAAAGGGATTCAACTAGCGATAAATATACAAGTAGGGCATTTGCGAATCCCTCAAAACGACACAAAGAACAAATCCTAACATACGTCTCCACACACAACACAAACAACCCAGAACTTTTCACAGAGATAATGAAAAACTTCGCAGAAAATAGACACCTGCATGTTTCACAGCACATACACACATGCAGTAGAGGCAAATTTAAGATAATGCCCATTTTTCCAAACTGACAACAACTTTTACTTACTAACACAAGAAAAAAACAACAACAACTTCATAACAAGTTTCTCTGACAAACGCAATCGGTGTTGGCAGAGATAAAATGTTTTCCCAAAAGGAAATTCCACAATTTTTTAACTAAACAACTTTTATATAAAATATCTGAAGAGAGCTGAACAAGGCTTGAAACGCGTTATAAAATATTTAAAAATATTAAAAAATGATAAAAGTCTGAAAAAACTATAATTGTTGATGGCTACACTCTTAAATATACACTTTTTCTCTCGTTGGAACCACACAATGATCACTTTATAAATATATATATATATATATATATATATATATATATATATATATATATATATATATATATATATATGTGTGTGTGTGTGTGTGTGTGTGTGTGTGTGTGCAATTCTGTGTCTCTTTATTTAAGTAGTATACTTAATGCTAATAAATAACTAGATGTTTTTGCAAGTTTTAAGCCAAATAAATCTCAAACCAAGACAGCAGCTTGTCACGCTTGAACAAACAACGCAGTTGTGTGCATGCAAAGATGCACAAACAACGACATTGTGCATAAATGGTTGATTTTTATTGCTAATGAAGGTTAGCAACAAGCTACGTGTTTTCACACACAGAGTGCATTTCTATGTAAATAAACACTCGCTCGGCTGCATTCTGGCAATGACACATCAACAATGTGTCACCAAAATCCAAATTCAAACATTAATCGTAATCGTAGTTTGGACCATTGTTGTTTACCACTTTAATATATATACAGTGATTATCATATTTATTGGCACGGTAAAATAAAAGTTAAATTTTGTCTAATAAATTCTAAAAAAGGGATTAAATTAAAGAAAATAACAAAGTATATTATGTATTTTTAACTGGCCTTTCCGATGCAGCAATCGGATTTTAGAAAAAATAAATAACAAAGGAACAACAAACATAATTGCAAAAAACCCTTGTTCAAAATTATTGGCACGATTTATTTAATAATCAATTGTATAGCCTTTGGCCTTGATTACCTTCCTCAGTCGCTTTTCATAGTTTACAACCAAGTTGTTGCACTCTTCAGTAGTAATTTTAGCCCACTCTTCCTGACAATAATCCTCCAATTGAATAAGATTCTTAGGCTTCCTTTGTATTACCCTCAATTTTAATGTTCTCCATAAATTTTCAATTGGATTAAGGTCTGGGCTTTGTGATGGCCACTCCAAAACATTAATATTATTGTCCTCAAGCTATTTCTTAGTCAGTTTAGCCGAATGCTTTGGGTCATTATCTTGCATGAACCACCAACGACGACCAAGTGAGAGCTCTTTAGCAGAGTCTTTCAGGTTTTCATCCAATATTTTAACATAATCTTCCTTTTTTATGCTACCTGTGACCTTAGCAAGTCGCCCTGGTCCAGAGGCAGCAAAGGATCCCCAAAACATCAAACTGCCTCCACCGTGCTTCACTGTGGGTATGGTGTTCTTAGGCAGGAAAGCTTCGCCAGATTTTCTGTAAATATAAGACACTTTATTATGGCCAAATAACTCTATTTTCGTTTCGTCAGTCCATAGAACACGTTTCCAGAATGCAACATCTTTATCAATATGACGTTTTGCAAAGGCTAGCCTTGCTTTCAGGTGCATAGGCTTCAATAAGGGAGTCTTTCTCGGACGACATGCTTTTAAACCAGCTCTCTTCAAAATTCTACCAACTGTATGTCGAGATACATTCACTCCAGGGGTGCTCTGTTCATCAACAATCTCCCCAACAGAGATCCTTGGGTTTTGTTTTACTTGTCGAACAATTTTCCGTTCATCTCTTGGGGAAAGAATCCTTTTTCTCCCTCTACCCTCTAAACTCATAACGTGGCCTTGCGATTTGAACTTGTTTATTATAGCTCTAACAGTGGATTTGGGAAGGTTTAGCTTCTTTGAAATCTTATCATAGCCCTCCCCATTGGTATGGCATGCTACAACAAGCTTCCTGACGTCTTCGCTGTGTTCTTTAGTTTTAACCATGGCGATTGAAAATTATAATTTAGTCACTTATAATAGTTTAAATAAATCGCTATCTAAAAATTATCTGAAAAAAATTATTCACTGAATTAGCGTTAAACAAGCATAATATGGCTATAAAAAAGTTCAGAAAGCACGTAAACCGGAAATTGATTGATATTATACTGATACTAAAAGAAAAACAAAGCCGTGCCAATAATTTTGAACAAGGGTTTTTTGCAATTATGTTTTTTGTTCCTTTGTTATTTATTTTTTTCTAAAATCCGATTGCTGCATCGGAAAGGCCAGTTAAAAATACATAATATACTTTGTTATTTTCTTTAATTTAATCCCTTTTTTAGAATTTATTAGACAAAATTTAACTTTTATTTTACCGTGCCAATAAATATGATCATCACTGTATATATATATATATATATATATATATATATATATATATATATATATATATATATATATATATATATATATATAAACACAAACCAAACTTAGGTCAATCTCATAATGTATTTCAGCCCTCTACGGGCCTTTTCAAATAGGAGAGCTAGTCAAGTTAGCATCTGGCTTAAAAAGTGAAAACATTACAACGGTTATTTGTATTTATTAGAAATAAGGGAAATAAGGAGAAAACTTGGAGGTAGAAAAAGAGACGGAATAAAATATAGTTGAGAAAAATGAACATACAAGTAGAGAAATGAAAGCCAGTGAGGAGGAAGGAGTAGAAGAACTGAGAATGTCGGGGGAGAGAAAAACGGGGAAAGTTTGACAAAGGCACAGAGAGAACAAGCCATGCATGCATAGTCTCCATCTTGTGCTACATGTGAGATGACACCACAAAAAATAGTGAAGAAATGATGAATGTGAGAAGTGTTAAGGCCCAACGTTGCCTTCACATTTTCGCCGAGTTTCAAAAAATCTAATGGTTGGGGCAAAAGTTATGGAGTAAAAAGTGTCATTTTTGCAATTTTAGGGAATTTGTGACTCCTTTTGAACTCTTGGGAATGCTGAATCCCAGTGAAAATGGACAAACGGTGCAGTTTCACGCCTTAAGACATGTATATTTGAATTAAGCACTATGGAAAACTACTATATAGACATACATATCAAGTTCTTGATATATGAAAAAAGAGGTCCAAAAAGGCAGGTTTTTTAGCCCTAAAAGTCCCAGAGGGATGCGAACAAGAATTTTGCCAGAGTCACCCATACTGAATTTATATTAAGAACAATGGCCTCCACATTTTGGCCAAGTTTCAGGAAAATCTAATGGATGGATCGATGCTATGGGGCAAAAAGTGTCATTTTTTGCCATTTTGGGGCTTTTTGACATCTTTTGAGCCCCTGGGAACGCCAAAACCCACTGTAAATAGCTAATGGTGCAGTTTTAGGCTTAACTCATGTATATTTGAGTTGACCACCGTGAAAAACCACTATATAGTCAGACATATCAAGTTTTTGTTGATAAATATGAAAAAAGAACCACAAAAAGAGGCGTTTTCAGCACTGACAGTCCCCGGGGACGCAAACCAGAATTTTGCCAGGGTCACCCATACTGGATTGGTATTAAGAACAATGGGCTCCATATTTTGGCCATGTTTAAAAAAATCTAATGGATGTATAAAAGTTATGGGGCAAAATGTGTTATTTTTTTGCCATTTGGAGGCATTTTTGACATCTTGTGAGCCCCTGGGGCACCATGGGAATTTTTGTAAAAAAAAAAAGTTTTTTACTGTGCACATCTATTTAATGAAATACAATTTGTGGGAAAATTTCAGGAAAAGCTAATGGTCAGTTATCTGGCAATAGTCCGGACTAACGGACGCACGGAAGCACGGACGCCATTGAAAACATAGGTCCATCTCCGATAAATCGGGGGAGCAAAAAAGAAACGATGAGAATGGAAGAAATATCGAGAGCATGACCCAGAAAAAAACTCAAGTCGGGTGACATCTCTAACCGATTTCAACTTATGTTTAGATTCATAAACGCCGGAACGAATAACGTCTTAGCTACGATTTCAAACTTTTGAAAGTCATTTTATTTTTCATTCATTTCTAAAGTAAAACTAATATATCTAGATATACGTCTTATCGATAAGCAAAACCAAAACGATGAAATGAAAAAAGTTAAAACCTCACATCGTACATACTCACACACGTACATTCTCATATCCGCATACACACATGTATAAACACACCTTTCTCTATATCTATATCTATCTATCTAATATATATATATATATATATATATATATATATATATATATATATATATATAAATTATACTTAACAAAACCATCTCTATGACATTTATCTCATAAATATATCAAGATGACAAACTTATATAAACTTACAAGATTAGATGCACTACCTATATATATATATATATATATATATATATATATATATATATATATATATATATATATATATATATATATATATATACTTCAGAATAATGTAATACAATGAATCTACTGGTATGCAAATCCAGTGATTATCGGTCTTACAAAATATTATTGGCTGTAATATTTATGCAAAACAAAAATACATTTTAATAAGTATATATATATATATATATATATATATATATATATATATATATATATATATATATATATATATATATGTATGTATATATATACATATATATGTATATATATATATATTTATATATATATATGTATATATATATATACTTATTAAAATGTATTTTTGTTTTGCATATGATAAAAATTCTAGATCTGAATTTTAACCGTTTCAAATCATAAAATTTAAATTACTAAATTATGATATATATATATATATATATATATATATATATATATATATATATATATGTGTGTGTGTGTGTGTGCGCGTGTGTATATATATGTCCCACATATACACGTATATACGCATATATCCATATGCCTATATGTACATCTATCTGGTTGTGATCTTGTCTATGTAATTCTAGTACTCCTATGGGGTTTAAACATCGATACTACCTTTGCCCGGAAGAAAGGAAAACTAAATACTTATGAATATACAAGGCAAATATATTAAACTAGCGGGTGTACCCGGCGTTGCCCGTGGTTTTGGATGTGTGTGTGTGTGTGTGTATGGGTAAGGGTGGTGCTAAAGTAAAGAATAAGCGAAGTAATAACCCCGTTAAAATATTAACAAACAAAAAAACGATGTTAAAGTTTTTTTTAAAAATCTGAAAAGAACCCCCCCCCCAAAAAAAAACAGCGAACAAACGTTAAACCTGTTTAAAAAAGAAATCGGAAAAACGAAAAGCAAAAATAAGGGTAAAAAATAATGAACGTGTTCGGAAAAATAAAAATAAAAAAACACAGCGAAAAGCGAAAAAGAAAAAAAAAAGAAAATGGCATAAATAACCCTTCGTTTCGGTTAAGTCCATGGTGTGTTTCACCCATTAGAAAGCATAGAAAAAAAGGAACGTTAAAATTCCATTCCAGTTTTTTAAGCAACTACAAAACGAAATAAAACGGGAATGATGTTTTAAATGTTTATAAAAAGAAAGAAATTGAAAGAATCTTTTTTGTGTGTTTGTGTAAAAATATTGGGGGGAAAATGGTAATTAAGTAACGTAAAAGTTATCGTGGGATAAGAATTAATGTTTATGGGAATGTTGCTATCGTTTAATTTCGTGGTGCGTTTCACCCAATAGGAAGTATAGGACGGAAAGGCACGGTCAAATTTCATTCCAGATTTTTTAAGCAACTATGAAGTACAGAAAACCGAAACTGGTGTTCGTTCGTAACTGTCCCTTGTGAACGATTCCGCAATGGCGTAAGTGGTGACGGGATTAGGAGGAATTAATTAGAGAGAAAAGATTTTACTACTTTCATTGATTTTAACCGATTTTGGCATTGAACTCTCTACGATTATCGAGGAAGTGGAGAGGTAATATGCCTATAACACACCTTAGATATTGTGCTGCAGTTTATGCATATTATATTTGCATGAAATGTCTTGATTTTTAATCCTATTATGATCAAAATCAGAGAGGAAAAATGAGTTCATTTTATATATATATATATATATATATATATATATATATATATATATATATATATATATATATACATATATATATAAGAGATGAGACTGATGGCCAGATGCAGGCATAGGCATAGATTTAAGATCACAAGTCCCTAAAGTTAAAATCAATCTGGTCACGTTGAACTCGGTATTTTCGTTTGTTGCAATATATCTTCTTGACATGAGCCCTAGAAAAACCTCTATAATTTCTTTTATCTGCAAGGTAGTTTTACTTAGAGGATAGTTTTAAGTTAGAATTGTGGCCATAAGAAACGGTTATAAAGAAAAAAAAACTCGAACAACGGATTTAAGCAGAAAAGAATGTGTTGTATAAGAAAGTTAATACAAAGAAAAGACTCTCGTCATTCCGACTGTTATTTAGACATTCTGTGGTCTCGCGTTAGTTCGCGATAATTCCCCACGAGAGTATTGGGCTCAGGTTTTTATAACAATTAGAAGGGTCCATTACGAGTGAATGAGTTAGTCCCCATAACACCCCACCCCCGTCTTTACTCCGCAAAGGACACTAGTATATTTTCCTTTTTGGCTCGATACTTAAAGGTTCAGTAAACTTCCTTTTACTTCTCAATCAGAGGCGTTCTGTAGCTACTTGCAGTAGTTCGATGTCGAAAGATTAATATAGATTTGCGGTGCTGTTTCTGTAGATGTGCTACATGGTTTTTTTAAGTGCCTATTTCAAAATATCAAAGAAGCGCTCTTCCTGGCCGTTTGTACGCGGGTAGTACAGGGGAGTCGTTACATGGTTTGTTTGGAACGTCTCACAGAATTACTTGAAGTCCGTGGACGTAAATTGAGTCCCATTTTCACTTATACAAGTCTAAACCGGACAAATAATTCATGGAAGAAATTAATAACTGCTCATGTAGTAGGTCTCTTACATCTGAACACTTCTTTACAATTGGTGCAGCTGTTCACCACAATTAGGTAATACTAATCCTTCCATGGTCTTGAGAAATCCATATGTATTCTAGATCAGGTTGGGCCATGGCTTAAAAGTGATTGGCGTCAAAGTGCAATACTTGCAATCGACTATGTTTTCGATATATTTATCCATCTTCGGCCAGTATATGTAACTATGCATGCAGCTCTTCATTCTGTTAATTTCTGAGTGACATATAAAAGCCTTTAATTATCCTTTTTTGTAATGATTTTGGCATGACGATCCTCTTGCAATATAGTAAGACGTCAGCACAAACTGTTCTGTATTTGCTGATCTTTACTTGTGATTTTTTTGTTTGGTAGTACTAATAAATTCGTCTTGTGCTTCGCGTTTAATTTCATATGGAAATTTCTGACAGTATTGCGTATCATGGTTTTAATTTCACTATCGGTACGTAAGAAAGCAGTCACTGAGTTCTGAAGATGTTTACTCTATCTCAGAGCCAACATTGGAAGTCTATCTGCATGTCTGAACTGATTGGACGAGACGTACTCTAACTTGAAAATGTAATTCAGCAGAATAGAGCCGCACCTCATAAGTCTGTTCGCATTTTTTGACCCAAAGACAGTCAATAGAGGCTTAAGATCGGTCTGCCGTATAAAAAAATCATCCATGTAAATATTAGAACCTTGTAACTGCGAAGAAAATAGGAAGAGCTTCTTTCTCAATTTGTAAATCGTACTTTTCTATAAATATTGCCAAAGTAGGATAATTGTGAAAGACGGTGAAAAACAACCAATTTAACTATTTTTAAACGTTGAACATTACCTTCATTAATGCTATATAGAGAATGTATCCCTGTAGGTATTGTCCCTAACTCAACTTAACACAACAAATACGTGAGACGCTCAACCATTGAACCTTTAAACGAGATGAGACGCAAAATCGTTGGATGTCAAAGTTTCTATTGTATTGAACGGGTCATTAAAACTTAGATAATGAGACCTCACACTAGTGAAGGATGCAAAAAGCTATCGAAAGAATCGCCCCGAAACGGTGGCTATTCTCTTCTGATGACCTGACAGTGAAAACCGAAATGAAATACTGGACAAGTGAAAACAGCCAATAAACGTGATTATATACAAGTCTACAAGGTAAGATATTTCTTTTGAAGTATAACATCTTCGGTTGTCCGCTTGCTTCATAGCCAGTCTCTGCTACTGTTCCGATAGCAAATTTAATTAACAAATAACAAAAACGAAAACTGCCAAGCAATAGATTTCGTCGTTTCAGCAGATCATTGATTAAAGCTGAAAGCGAAAGAAAAACTAAGTAAATAATACTTAGTTTGGGGACGACGACGTTAAAAGTTATGAAACAAAATCTACCGTGATACTAATAATTGTATGAGCACTAGTAACATTTTCGAAAAATGCTGGGGAAAAGACTAGTAGAAATTGGAATCAAAGGGAGGATTAAGAACATATAACTCAGATCACCAATGGAAACAGCTTCCATATTTAGAACAAAAATCGTTGAGTATGGAGACCAAGCCCGATAACTAGATGAGACTAAATAATTACTAGTCAGTTGAAATCCCCATATTTGTTTCTTTATACATCATTGGGCAACAATTTTTTAGTTTTTGAATGTCTAGATTTCTACAATTGATTTAGGGTATTTTTGCACTGCTCAATCAGGAATTGGCATCTATTTCTCTCTTTCGAGTCAGGTTTTTGTGCTAAGTTGATTTGAAAAAAATCATATCTTGTAACAAAATCGATTTCATTTTTGTGGTATTATCAGCTGACTTTTGTCACCACATATCATCTTAAATATGTTTTAATAGAAAAAATGTTTTATCAACAATATATATTGATTACCCGATAGAAACATCGATTACTGTAAACTGAATGGTAGGCATTAATAAAAGTAAGCACGCATAAATTCCAATGTTGCTTCACGATTGTCCAAACTTCAGGGCTTCAATTTCCGTTTCTTCGAACTCCTAGAATGTCTAGCTGCAGTAAAGTCTCTTTTTTTCGGATTCCAACAGTATTTGACCATCATGACTGCGTCCCAACGACCCTAATAGCTAGTATCCATCTCTTTCAGGTCCTGATGGAATCTTTTCCCCTGTTCGTCACTCATTGAACCCAAGTTCTTGGAAAATCGGTCCATATGTGATAATAGGTAGTATATCTTGACACTCATGTTGCAGCCCAGGTTTCAGAAATCAGTCAGCATTTTGTTGACAATTTCTACATAGTTTCTTGCCTTATTGTTGCCAAGAAAGTTCTTCACTATCAGAACAAATTTCTTCAATGTTTCCAGTTCCACTATCATTGAGTTTTCGAACTCTGAATCTCTGATGAGTTAAGGACCATCTAAGATGTCAGCTTTCAACTTCTCCATGGTCGATCCTAGAAAAGCCTAGCATAAGTGAAGCAGTCACCATCTTTGCCCAGAGCTTTGGTGAACTGCTTAATTAAGCCGAGCTTCATGTGCAGTGGTATTCTGTCTCTGTCCACCAGAGGGTCGTAGATGACATTCCTTTCTTTGCAAGGTACTAATTCGTTCCGCACAAGCCAAACCTTCTTCATGGAATGCCGCACCCATGTTTGGAAGATTTTGAAGTTTTCTGACTTTAAGCTAATCACTTTTCGACATTATCATCCATAACTATTGAGCCTGAACACTTGTTGTCATTAAAATAATCATTTCCAATCCAAACAATTATTCGACATGTTGCAGCCCAGGTTTCTGAAAGCAGTCAGCATGTTCTTGACAAGTTCTGCATAGTTTCTGGATTTATTGTTGCCAAGGAAGTTCTTTACTACCAGAATAAATGCCTTCCACGCTCCCAGTTCCATTTCGTTGATTGAGTTTTCAAATTCTGAATGAGCTACTAGGTCTGAGGACCGTCAAAGATTCCAGCTTTCAACTTCTCCGTGATCAATCCAGGAAAAACCTGGCACAAGTAAGTGAAGAAGTCACCATCCTTGTCCAAAGCCTTCGTGAGCGGTTTGATTAAGCCGAGCTTGATGTGCAGCGGTGGGAATAGTATTATGTCTCTCTCCACCAGAGAGCCGTTAATGAGATTCCTTTCTTTACAAGACACCAATTGCTCCCAAACAGGCCAGTCTTTTTTCGTGTATGCTGAGCAATAATTGTTAGATTTCGAGGTTTTATGATTTTAAACTAGTCAATTTTCGACATAATAATCCAGAACTATCAAACCTGAATACTTCTTGTCATTAAAATGATCATTTTCAATCAAAACAATTATTTGACATGGCATTTTACCTCCACCAACTTTTAAAATGCTCCACGCATGCGTACATGTGAACAAAAACGTAAAAACAATACGTTACCATAGCTTTAAAAAATTAACCTGATCGAGAAAAACCGATGTGATTTTGAAATTCAAAGCATCGAATTCGTCCTTAATCAGTTAAAAAAAAAAGAAAAAAAAAACAAAAAAAAAACGAAGACAACAATTTGTTTGTTGATCAGTGTAATCCGTTCTTCATGATTAATAATTGGCCGCTTGTAATATTGGAATAAATTGTTCTGAATAAAATTATTTTTATATCTTTTTTATTGCTATTCAAGTAATTTAAGAAATAAGTAGCTGCATAGTTATTTCAAACATATAATTTTATCTGAAAACTGGAAAAAAACGCTGAAAATTGTTTTATTAACGCCGTAAGCTGATGCACCTGTTTAGGCCATTGTTGAACATTTTTCTTCGTTTTTAGAAATCTTTTAATCGGAATAAGTATATTTTCAAAGAAACTTAATTAAAATACATTTTTCCTGTAAAGAACATGGTTCACGGATTGATTACAAAAGTACATCTACAAGGTGGAACGATAAATTTGTATCGCTCGTTGAACATTGTGTCACATTCAGACATGATAGAAGGCTCCTGACTCTCTTGGGATTTGTACAGAACTTGCTAACTAGTAGATGGTCTGCGACAAAAATAACAAAAGAAAGAAAATCAGTTTTCATCAAACGAAAATGGAATCATGTCTTTTCTAGAACGACAATTTTAACGTTCCACCCAGTAGAATAAATGATGCACCATATAAAGATGAAACCAAGAAATTTTTTGATGAAACAAATAAGAAAATATGCCATAAAATTGCTATTCTTCTAATGAACGCAATTGGTACCGTAGAACATGGAGTTGCAGATTGAAAAAGTGAGGTAAGATAGCACTATCGAAAATGAGGATTGTGAATTCCGAAACCCTAAAGGCGCTAATTATCATTTACATTCCAATTAAAATAACCGGTTCTGATCAGGGGAAAGAACCCGGAAAACAGCTGCTGCGAGAACACCAGGTGAGTTTTAATGCTGGTAGAATGTAGCGAAGAGTACAGCTTATCTGAAAAGACTTGGTAACACTCAGAGTCCAGGAAAAGATCACAGTTTACGTCAGCGATAAACGATTAGTGTGGTGACTAACAAACGATTAATAAACGATTAATAAACAATTAGTGTGGTGACTAATAAGAAATTGTAATTTTTTTCCATCTAAGATTACTTTTATATGTTTTACTTTTGTTTTTCACATTTCGCGAACATTTACAGGAAGTTGTTTTCGTATGCATCATTCTCGGTGCATTCGCTTGTGCATTTTTGCATATGTGGTATAAAGTATGCAAGTCTAACATGAAAATTTTTGGGTTCATAATTTTGTTTGTGCTATGTCTGCATGTGTGCATGTATGTGTGTTCGTGCACACGCTTGGAATATAAGTATATAATATGCAGTATATATGCGTTTCCGCACGGTGCAATCAGTGGTAGTAGTGGTAGTAAGAAAGAAGGATAGCTGCGCTTTGATGTTTTCATTCCACTCTACCCCTTGTCGTTGTCGTCCTCCTCCTCTGTCTCTTCCTTCTCATTTCCGCCCCCACCCCTCTTGTGGAATGTGGCCGACATTTTGCTGGCGTTCCTTTGAAGTGACGTTGTTATCTCGGCAGCGTGTCAAAACAACAACAACAACAACAACAACAACAACTAAAAGAAGAAAGTGCCGCAGCTGCAGAGAGGTCACGAAGGCTTTGAAAATTGTCGTCTTGCGTACGTAAAGCCTGAAAAGCTTTCTCAAGAAGAAGGCTTTTCAACAAAATCGATAGAGAATATTATGATGCACAAATGTGAACTAGGTTCGGAAATGAAATGATTTTTACCTGTCCATTTTTAAAAGTTCTTTTTTATTTAGTTGTCCAGTGTTATTTTCTGGGCACATTCAGTACACGTGCTAGAGAGAATCACCCACACCCGTTAATATATAAGGCAATACACGTCTGTCTGTCTGCCTCTCTCTCTCTCTCTCTCTCTCATATATATATATATATATATATATATATATATATATATATATATATATATATATATATATATATATATATATATAGTAGTCCATGTCAAGAACGTATTCGTAGGATAAAATTCAAAATATATCCAATGTGTTTATAAAGTAGTGCTCAATAATAAATAGAGCTATTTTTTTAAATTAATATCAATATTTATTTATACAAACATGTAAAGGCTTTGCTACACTAGCATGACAATGTTTCGATCTGTAGTTATTAATAACTAAGATCTCATCCAGTATTATGAACTCCTAAAAAAAAATACAGACATTTTTTATGGGCTGACATCTTAGTTATTTACAACTACAGATCGAAACATTGCCATATCAGTATGACAAAGCTTGTACACACACAAAGCACATACATAACTGATATAAATAGCTGTTAAGTGGTTACAATTTTTTTTTTAAATGGAACTTGGCAGGCGTAAGTCGACTTAAAGTGCACTTGTACGCATGCGCAAATATACATTTATATGTTAAAGTCGGTTCATGTTTAAATATTTCTTATCTATCCAGACATAGCCCAAACTGTAGCAACTAAGACTGAAGGGCGAAATGATTTGGTTTCGATTCTAACTGATGGTGCCAACTCATGTATATCTGTTTACTTTTGAAATCACTACTATATAGCGGTCCTGGATATGACCTTAAACTATATCCGATGGTGAGGCCCCAGCTTGCAGGCCTTAGGGAGTGTGGAGCCACCCTTTAATTGCCATTGCTCCCAGGTCCACTCTGACCCGGAGTGGTAGTACATGTTAGGGTCCCAACTATGGATTAAATAGAATACGACTTAAAAACAAACAAATATACTATATTAAAAAAATCGTTCTTCAAAATCACCAGATTCGGCATTAAATAACCTGAAAAGGGTTGATATGCCGTAAAACAAAACAACCAACTACTATATAGTGGGTACAATATAATAAGCAATAGAGTATTGGCACTATAATAATAAATATGAAATCTACATGAATTATAATATCATATTTAAGCGTATTTTACGACCTGGCCACGAGCTTTACAAGTTTTTTTTTTAGGATTTTGCGAACTTTAAAAGATTCCCATTTCCTTGTATCAACATTTTCGTCACCATATCCTTTTTATTCCAAACTCTTCAACTGTTTTTTTTTTTTTTTTTTGAGGAACACATACATGTCTCTGAGGAGTTGTTTGATTAATATTCACTATTCAACGAAGCAGGTGTAAGACGTACTACATTAATGTATGGATAAAATACTGAGTGTGATTTTTTTACAAGGGGGTCACCACTTATCAAGGCCCGAACGCCACTCGATGATAAGAGTTAATGGGTGTACGGAAGTCACCAAGACAACAGTGTATAATCGTTAGTTGTGAGAATTTGGTATAATTTAGTTATTTAAGGGGGCGGCTCAGCAAGAACTTGTTTACATTGAACTTGAAGACAATCATATTGTAGTCAGCTAGAAACCAGGCCAGCAGAACAGAGTTTCACAGACGGACAGTTCCAGAAAAGTAGCTTAATTCATGGAATCCTCGTTTAGATTTAGGCAAATATAGAGTGAGGGAAATTGATAGTGGTTGTAGCCAGACGTGTTTTTTGTGAAAGTTTGACAATAGGAGGATCACAGATTAGAGCTTAGACAAGCAGTCTCATGAAAATGACGGTAGAGCAGAGACAGGCTAGCCACGTCTCTTCTATAGGAAAGAGGTTGCAGATCATTACCCACCAGGTTTTGAAGGCGGTTTTGAACTCTGTCAAGACAGAATAGAGTGCTCCGATGTGGCAACAGTACTCCATCCTAGGACGTACTTGGCTCTTATACAGGTAGAGGATTGCATCTGAAGTGAGATATCTACTGGCGCGGTCGAATGATC
Organism: Euprymna scolopes; assembly: GCF_053919585.1. Taxonomy (NCBI): domain Eukaryota; kingdom Metazoa; phylum Mollusca; class Cephalopoda; order Sepiida; family Sepiolidae; genus Euprymna; species Euprymna scolopes. The sequence goes on from NC_136483.1 coordinate 69,436,244, forward strand.
CAACCATTTTCCCGACAACCTTGGTAACGGATGTGATTGTGCTCCATTTTAGATCAGGTGTGAAGGTTTGACCTAGAAGCTTGTCAAAACATGGTGCTCCCTTAAGACGGCAACCATTAATTTCAATTGGGGCCAGATAGGGTTAAAAACGTTGATGATGGAAAGAGAGAAGTTTAGTTTTAGATGCATTAAAATTAACCACTTTTTCCCCATTGCACCACATGCTCAATATCAGAAGAGTTCGCCTTGTTCAAACAAACTATCCCGTTTTATAAACGGCTTACTTTTATGCAGCCCATGATCATCTAATTTGCATACTAAGGACGAGAATCCAATTTTGCGTGTCTGTTGAGTATAAATTTAGCTGTGCGTCGCCATTTTCGTTTTTCTATTGTTAAGTAACTGGACTTTACAAAAAGCGCAGACACGTAGGCGTTTCTGAGGTAAGTTATTTTCGCAAGCATTAAACTTTTCCCGACAATAAACAATCCTGCTTTTATTCTTTTTTATATTATTATGCTTGATATTTTTGTTTTTACCATGGGACAACATCTTTACTCCCATCTAACTTCGGTAAACTTAAGTTTCTTAATAATTATGTTTATTGTAATCTGATTATGCCTTACCAGAATGAGCACATTGTAGACAACACTACATTCCATATTCTTTCATCTTCATATTATACGAACAGGGTTACCTGACGATGCCCGAGACAAATGTGTAAAATATTTTTTATTAAGATTTCTCTTTCTACCTCTCCCTCTCTTTCTCTCTTTCTCTCTCTCTCTCTCTCTCTCTGCGTCTCTCTTTTCCTCCTCACTTACTCTTCCAACCCTCTCTCTTTTTCTCCTTCTTACTCTTCCAACCCCCTTTCTCCACCACCTAGCCCATTCCTCTCTAGTTGGATATATACACACGCATATGCACACTAATTACTCTTTTTTACATAACATATTCCTTAAGCTATAAGTCGGCATTTTTTTCCAAATTAGTAGATAAAAAAACGGCAAATTTACTTATTTATTTGGCTCAGTTGACACTCAAAAGAATCAATATATTTGTTTAATTTTAGATATTATTCATCCACAGCAACACCGATCATGAATATATCAACTTTATGGGTGTTTGTTTTGTAGTTATTATTTCAATTGGACACACGCACAAAAATTGACAACTATTCCTTATACAATCGATAATATATTCCCGTTGTGGCGGTGTATAAATCCAACAAATTTTAAAAGATGCTTCAGATACCTCTAAACTGAAGTCTTTCTATGACTCAAAAATTAAGAAAAATTCGACCCAGTAAAGACATGGAGGAATCGAGGAACAATACTCCGAAAGGAAGGGACATCATTGAGAGCCAACTTTGCACCTCCAAGGTTTTACTACAAATAGTAGAGACCAGTAGGTAGCCACAAACCGGATTAGAACAAAACACTGCAGGACTGCAAGTGAAGACAAATAGACTCCCCAATCTACCCAAAGTGCAAGGAAATCCCGTAGGACACAAACCACCCGATCCTACACTGTCCAGTTACCCGGACTGGAAGGAGACTATGCGACAGCCTATCTATCTGAAAACAATTTCTTAGACTAGCTAAAAAATAGGGATATAGAGGGCTAACCCATATGATACTACGACTATATAATAAATAATGTATTCCAGTCACAATAAACGTTTATTGTCATTTAAAACACATTTAATTATAATTTTCTTTGATTATTTAACATAGACGTACCTACGCCGATACCATTTCCGTCTGCTCTCAACAAGTGATCGATTCGACAACAATAAAAATGGCGTTCAGTTCATTTTCGAGCACGCAGTGATTTACTTAGAATATTATATTCCGGTGTTGTATGTTATTATTTTTTTTACGTTACATAAGCAATGTTCAACTATAATATACATACAGGTCTGGCGTTTACTACCTCCGATTTGGTGGAAATATCGGCAACCCCAACATTTACATTTTGTCTACTTACTTTACATTAACAATCAACTATATATATATATATATATATATATATATATATATATATATATATATATATATATATATATATATATATATATATAGAGAGAGAGAGAGAGAGAGAGAGAGAGACAGACAGACAGACAGACAGACAGAGACAGACAGACAGACACCGAGAAAGATAGCGTGTGTGTGTGTGTATGTGTGTGTGTGTGTGTGAGAGAGAGAGAGAGAGAGAGAGAGAGAGAGAGAGAGAGAGAGAGAGAATAAAATAAAATATAGGGAGTAAAGTTACAAGGGAACTTTATTACATAATCAGGTCAATAAGGGTTATAGAAAAAGTAAATAAAGAAGAAAGCTCTTAAAAATATCTTCGGGATTATTCTACTTTCGAATGCACCGGATATTAATTTTCAAATCGTTTTATTCTTATTTCCGGAGTACTCCCATCTCACTCGGATTAATCCTGAAAGAACCTGACCTGTTGGATTTATTTGCTTCCCCACTGAGCAAATTAGGCACAAGGCCGTTTTTTAATGTGGAGATAGGGGGAGGGAAAGGGGGGGGACCAGCTCCCGAGAGGTGGGAAATGGGAGCTGGATTAGTAACTGTTGGTATGAAGGGTTGCCCCTACAGTGACCAAAGTCAGATATGTGGGGTTACCCCCACATATGGTCTTTGCTAGTCATAGCTTGCAGCATCTGTCGGAACAGATACTACACTTTGATCTTGTTCCCCGTGCCGCCTGACCTGTTTTACTCTTGAACTTCCTTATTTATTTATTGATTTATTTATTCATTTTCTTTTTCCCTTCTTTTTCTTTTCTTCTTCTTTTTCTTCTTTTTTCCTTCTTTTTCTTCTTTTTTCCTTCTGTTTTCTTTTTGTTCTTTTTTTCTTTATCTTCTTTTTTTCTTTCTTTTCTTTTCTTTTTTGGCCAATTGCACTTTTTTTTTTAATTCACCCACCCCGGAAACAAACACCCTGGCAACAATTTTTTATTATTCTTTTGTTTTGATTTACCCAAAACCACACACACCTCGAAACACCCGGGCAACGCCGGGTACCCCCGCTAGTTCTATATTTTGAATTATTTTCTTATGCTTTTCTCCTTAATATCACCCCCCCTGTACTTTTTTAATTTATTATCTAAATGTTTTTAAAGTCGGTGTTATCTTTACTCTCACTTTTATATAATACGGGCTTTTCTCATCTTCTGGTAAGCATTTAGCTTCGAAATGCCATTGTCTAAATAGGCTTCTTCCCTATTTCCCTTTTCTATAATCCTTATTGATTTTATTGGGCCGAGTTGATAAGGTCCATCTGAAGGTTGTCTGAGCTTACATCGTTAACTCAAACGTTGTGAGAATAAAATTTAAGATGTAATCCGAATAGTTTAAATAATACCCATTTCGGTATCACTATTTGTATAAAATTAGATATGTGCATATGTTTATGTATTTCTAACTACGAAATTAATCAAACGATAATTATGAATATCGAAACAGAGCTGCTATGCTTAAGGACGTGTAACGTGAGTTATATTTAGGTTAATTTAATTTTCAAAGGGGACAAATGGAAGATGAAGCCCTCTTTGATAATTCTTGTTTGGGTTTCGATTCTAGCTGATGGCACAAAATCATTTTATTTTTTTACTTTTGAAATCAGTACTATATATTAGGTGCAATATGATATTCATTAGACAATTGACTGTAACAACAAATACGAAATTTGCATGAATTAAAATATATTTAAGCGTATTTTACACCCAAGCAAGGCCGAGTGCACCCGCCGCTAGTTTGTGTATAGAATACAAATATCCTTTAAAATTTTTAATCAGATTTTAACATATTTTTTTTTGTTTTGTTTCGACTAGCATCCAAACGAACGTTTTAAATTTATAATTCAGTGATATGTTTTTTTTTGTTTTTTTTTGTTTTTTTCTTTTTTTTTTTAATAATTAAAAAAAATAGTTAATCGAAATTTTAGTTTTGTTCGTTTTTTCATCCAAAAATTTAATCGTAAAGCGGAAATCGACTGTAAGGATTCTCCAGATAATATAATTGTTTCGTTTTTCTGTAATACATTGAATGAATGAATGAATGAATTGAATGAAGGTATTCAAGGACAAGCCGAAGAACAGATGGCCGTGAGAGTTTTCGCGGGTCCAGGGAGAAGGTTAATGAAGAATAAATACACACCGTGGGAATATACAGTTTTAACTGGGATTTGCTCCTACGGGTTGGAGTGGAAATAAAAGACGCATAACCAACATTGACATGGACAAAGACGGACATGTTCCAGTAGCGTTTCACTGAAGCTGATCAAAATAGCAGCCAACTAACTTTCGTTACTCCCATTTTACATTGTGCACAGAGAATATTTTCTAGTGAAATTATCACAATGATTAAACTGCGTAAATCGCTTTATTGCAGATTAGTAAAAAATCAATATTTCACTAAATATATGTCACAAAAAATAAAAATTGTATAATCAAATGACTGCTTTAAGGTTAGTTATTTCCCAAAATTTTATTCAAATTTATGCGATATTCACAAAGTTATGACATTTTATTCTTTATCAAGAAATTCCCACTGTCCATCGCTTTATTGCAGGTCTCTTAAAATGTTGTATTAGGACAAAAATACAATGTCTAATCATGAAAACTTTACTTTTTATTATAATTTTCTCTTAAAGAATAATAAACAAAAGCACATCCTAGGTGCTAAGCATCAAATAAATGTATTACTTATCGCCATATCCACCATTTTTTGAAATAACTTTAAACAAACTTTTTTTCCACCGAAGAAGTCAATTGTTTTATCTGAAAAAGGAGTTATGGTTCTGGCGACATCAACTACTTCCCTCCACAGGGCATCCTTTGAAGTAAATTGCTCTCCTCCCTCATAAACACTTTTTTTCAATATTAACCAGAGATGGTCAATGGGATTAAAATCCGGAGAACACGGTGGCCAGCTCATGAGGGTTTCTCCAAAGAAGCACATAGATTCAAGGAAGGCTGCAGTCGCCCTAACAGAATGTGATGGTGCATTGTCATGCATAAAAATCATCTGAAAGCGACGCCACAATGGTAGATTATCTAGCCATTGTGACAAAAAGGCCATGTATGCATTGCTGGTAATTTTTATACCCTCTGGAACTCGGAATGGTTCAACCAACTTATCCCCAATGATTCCCGCCTAAGATGTCTCCACCTCCTCGTTGGCGATGAACTATGTAAGGGGTTGGAGTTCTGTTCGAGTTCCAAACCTTGGCCCATCCATCCATACCGTCAAGAGTAGCACGGGTCTCATCTGCAAATAGGACACGTTGGAAATCCATTTTCATGTAATTCTGTGCCCAAACCATTCATTTTCCCCTGTGTTGTTTGCTCAATAGAGGCCTTGCAATAGTATTGATGTTCCTTGCCATCTCATTCAACACATTACATCGGGCTGCCTGGATCTTAGAGCGATTCCAGCTCTTGCAAAAATGGAAGCACTGGTACTGTTTGGGTTTCGATTGACTTCCCTACGAATTTTCCGAATATCACGATGTGAAAGGTTTCTCCTGGTGCTCTTATTCTTTCTGGATTTGATGTTGGGGGTGTTCACGAATGAAGCCAATGTTCTTGGATCCCTTTCCAGCTCCATAGCTAAATCATTGATGAACCATCCCTCTGCGAGTCCAGCAATAATCCTTTCCTTTTCGATAACCGTTAATCGCCCCTTTTTTGGGCATTTTAAAAAACCTGCAATAAAGTGATGGACAGTATAAATTACTTGATAATAAATAAAATGTCATAACTTCGTGAATATCGCATGGATTTGAATAAAATTTTGGGAAATAACTAACCTTGAAACAGTCATTCGATTATACAAAACAAGCACATCAATGCAACAGGTATTTGCTTCCAGAACTTCCAAATATTTGTAGCTATCTTGTTCACCTAATGCGCTCATCTCTGGTTTGCTTGTATCATACCTTCCGTTGCTTCCAGCTTTTCCCCCCTTCTCATGATCAGCAGTGCCATACTAAATTCCATTTGGATATCCTGGCTGAAGATTCTTGTTGTGTTTATTAGCGTCTCTAGTTCCTTCTTGGTTTTTGGTCTTTTTTGTCATCCATATAAATTAGGTGGTTCATTCTTTCATCTGTATTAGTGAACTTGTATCCGGCTTAGCATTTTCTTAGTATATTGTTAAGGGGTATCATGACTATGATGAACAGTAGAGGTAATAGGGAATAACTTCGGAAGATACCTTTTTGTATTTTAATCTCAGTTATGTATTATTTTTACTCACAAGAAGACAGGAGCTGGTGCCTGGCAGACAGTGCTAGGTCTATTAGGTTATAAATCCTTTTTTGCACCTTGTCCAAGTGGGAGAGATCAGCAGTTGGTGTACCAGATGTGACAACAATATTCCATGCAGGACTGAATGACGGCTTTATAAAGATATAGGAAGGCGAAAGAAGTTTTCTAGCCACTATTTTAAGCCCTCATAAAAACCATAACAACTCTCCAAGTGACAAAAACTCTAGCAGATCTTGAAAACGACACGAATAAAACTATCAGTTTTCTCAAAGTTGGTTGTTACGACAGAATTGACTTGATATCTGTTGTCAATAGCATGATGATAACCAAATTAATAAGTGACGATGATGGAATGTCTATTTGGAAATGTAAAAAATATAAAAAGAAACAGTAAAGATAAAAATGCTGTGGCTATAAAATGAATTCGCGATTTTGGAGTGTCAATTGACGATGCAGAAAGTCGTCAGTGCTGTGGTCGTGACATTGAAGGGCTGCTTCTACAACTACAGTTCTGACCGATATTTTGTAATCAATTTTACAGAATTTGAAAAATAAGAGAATAATATGCGGCACATGAAAACCGCCATCATTCCACTGGTAGTTTGTTCGCTGTTACCAATAAGAGAGGTAATACAAATGTGGAAGAATACAAGGTTGACATAATATATATATATATATATATATATATATATATATATATATATGTATATATATATATATATATATATATATATATATATATATATATATATATATATTCTTTCTTTGAAGTCTTGGTTTTGTTAATGCAGTATATTAATGCTCAATTATGAAATATGATAATTTTGTAGCTTACTTTTTAAGTCATCTCACTTTGGCTTAAAATTTATTGGTATATGAAGATTTACTGGATTATACAAACCCAGTAAAATTCGGTATATTACAAACAAGTATATATATATATATATATATATATATATATATATATATATATATATATATACACACACACACACACACACGCACACACACACACACACACACACACACACACATATATATATGTTTTTTAACAATTAGTTTTTGTACCTGCAGACATGAATAAAAGCATGTCCTCCCATGCTAAGTGTCCAGTTATTATTGCCTCGTTAATATTACAATCACATTGAACACGATGGCTCACAAGCACCTTGGACAATTGATGCATACTAAGGTGAAACCACAATCCACTCAATTAACTGCAATGCCAGATACTGGGGCCCAAACCAGTACAGCTGGAGAGGATATATTGAAGAATCTCGGGTGCACTTCCGAACATCTGCTACGCACGAAGCATCGATTACGTACTGTAAACAACATTAAAACTTGGTGATGTAACATGCACAGAGATGATTTACAGATGCCCAAAGATTAGGGGCCTATATATCTCACAGGCGGCCCTAAAAAACTAAGGATTATTGACAATGACTTTCCAACACAAATTAGGAGTCAAGTAACCACAACAAAGATAGACTGTGAACCGGCAAACTGTACATTAGCTCCTTGTGGTTGCCCATCCAGATCACCTTAGCCACCACCACCAGACAAGCTGCCATTCCCCACAACACCTGATTATCACAACGACCTAGAAAATTCGATTAAGTGTTACTTCGCCAGCAGTGCATTCAACATGTACATGCACCAAAAGTTGCAGACCATTACGGGTGAGCCAGTCACCATTACATTTTTAGACAACTACGAACCCAAAACGTTCACAACCCAATCCCAGTCCTCCACCACTGGAAAGAAGTTGTCAAATCTCAGCTAAATGCCAATGTGGCACTGAACTTAATTGAACCAGTGCCAGCTGGGACACCAAGAACGTGATGTTCCAGAATGATCACAGTTCCCCAAAAAAACAGCAGCCCACGTAGAACAGTCGACTTGCAGAATTTGAACGCAGCAATAAGACGGAAGACACATCACACACCTTTTGCATTCAACCTTGTCAATACAATACCCCCCAGGAAAAAAGAAAACCATCCTCAATGCATGAAATGGATATCACAGTCTTCCCCTTGCTGCAGAAGCACGGGACACCACCAACTTCATAACAAAATGGGGCAGATATTTATATTTGTGAGCTCCCCAAGGTTTTCATGCATCGAATGATGGCTACACAAAGGGATTCGACACCATTATGGAAGGTTTCCCTCATGTAACCCATTGTGTGGACGATTCAATTTTATGGGATGATCATATAACAGCATCCACTTGGCACACTATTAGATATATCGTGCTTTGCACCAAAAATGGGATCGTGTTCCAGATAAATTCCATTTTGCAAAAGACAATGTTTGCTGGTTTTGACATCAACTTGACAAAGTATAAACCGTCTCAAAAACTGGTTGGGAGTATCAGAACTTTCTATCCCCCGAAAATATAACAGGATTCAGATCTTTCTTTGGTCTGATTAACCAGGTTCCATATGCTTTTGGAGCTACTTAAGCATAACAGCAGGTTTTACTCGGATGATATGTTGGAGCATAAAATACTAGAAAGCATCCGAGATGGTGTTCAAACATATGAAATAAATCGCCCAACATGCCTGACTACAGACTGGAGTCGAACGGGGATAGGATTTACTCTACTCCAAAAACATTGTGGGTGCGCATCCATAGTGGACCATCTTTATGGACCAGGACACTGGAAAGTTGTATATGCTGGTTATTGGTTCATTAGGCCCGCTGAGTGTCGTTATGCACCAATTGAAGAGGGAGCTTTAGCCATGAAGTTTGTTTTGGGTTGCCTCCATCTAATACTCGCCATTGACCACAAACCTCTGGAAACCAGGAAACATCACCCATCAAAATGGCACATATACAGCAAGAGGCTAAGGTAGATAAACAATACTTGAGCCTCGTAGATACGACAGAAAATGGGTTCCCTGAACATAAGAATCATCTGGATGAACACCTTAAAGAGTTCTGGAATATGCTGAATGACTTGTACACTGTTCAATCCCTAGTTTTCAAGGAAGGCCGCGTATTAATCCCCAAGACATTATGCCGTGAACTCACCGATGAGCTTCATATTCGCCACCAAGAGGTCAATAGCATGAGAAGCAATGCTAAACAATGTTTATTTTGGCCGGGTATGAGTGTACAATTGCAGGAAAGACGTAACCAATGCAAACACTGCAACAATATTGCCCCATCAAACCATAAAGAACCCATGCTCCCACCTGTTCACCTAGATTATCCTTTCCAATCAACAGTCACAGATATCTTCACCATGGCTGGACAAAAATACATAATATATGCTGATAGGTATTCAGATTGGGCAGAGATAGCTTCAGTGCACTAGGATGTCGGTGCCTCCACAGTATGCCATATTTTACGCAGATACTTTGTGAGATGGTGTGCTGTAAGAGATTGCTTGCGATGGTGGACACCCGTACAACTCTGGTGAGTAGAGGATACTTCTAAAGACATGGGGCATATCCCTGCGAGTATTGTCAGCCTATTATCCTCAAAGCAATGGCAGAGCTGAGGCAGCTGTCAAGCACATGAAGAGGATACTCACAACAAACATTAGCCCCAGTGGATTACTGGATACAGAAGAGGTGCAAAAGCACTTCTGCTACATCGCAATACACCACCACCTGACATAGGTGTGTCACCAGCAGAACTTTTATTCGCTAGTACCTTGAATGACCACTTACCAAACCCTACAAAATTCTGCCATGAACGGTTGGAACTTGCTGACATGCGTGAGAGGGCAATCAACCAGCGGTTCATAAATAACACCAAGCAAACTGAGAACAGGCAACAGCTTGATCCATTAAGTGTTGGGGAATACGTGTCTATTCCAAATCAGCATGGACATAAACCTCTGCATTGGGACAACACTGGCACAATTGTTGAGACCCTCCCCCACAAAAAATACAGCCTATCCTGCCTTGACAGAGTATAAAATAGACTTTGTGGCTTAGTGGAGGATGCCCTTTTCTCCTCCCTGCAACCTCTCTCCCACAGAAGAGACGTTGCGAGCCTGTCTTTGTTTTATCGTTATTTCCATGGCAAGTGCTCGTCTGCGCTCCAATCTCTGGTCCCCCCTCGTCAATCTTTCATGATAAACACCCGTCTAGCTGAGACCACTGTCAATAATTTTCCCCACTCTTTATCTGTGCCTAAATCAAAATGTAGAGTCCATGAACAAAGCTTCTTTCTTAGAAGTGCACACCTGTGGAACTTTTTCCGTTTGCCTGTTTCCCACCAGACTACAACTTGGATGTCATCAAGTCCAACATAAACAAATTCCTGATGAATCGTGCCCTTAAGTAAGACACTTTGTCAAATCTCAAATACTAACAATTACTACGATACTATCCCATTGATTACTGTACACGCAATAACCCTTGTCCCCGAGTGGCTTCCGGGCCTTGATAAGGGATGACCACCATGTAAAAAAAAAAGAAACAAAAAAAAAGCAGACAGTACTGTATATTAGTCGATGGCAGTAGGAGAGCCACACTCTGAAACCACCGTCACCTTTGCAGGATAAACACAGACATCAGCAACCTGGCCCATGATGACACCTTACCAGATGCCTTACCAAACAACAAGATGGACAACCATGTCCAAGAATTGCCTATCCTACCCATACCAATACACCTAGACAGCCAACACCCACAAACACAAATAATGCCAACACCACCTACCACATCAGGAACACCAGTAGGGAAGAAACATCTGCAACCAACCGAGACAATACAAGACAAAGGTCTAGAAACTAGGTCTAGACCTGTCCATAACAAACAATTGCCGGCTAGATTTAAGAACTTCCAACTCAGATGGCATTTTTCTTCTTTTTTTTTTGTTTTGTAAAAAAAGAAGAAAAAAAGCAAACATACATGTTAATATATTACCCAAGTTATGTGCCCTTGATAGGAACTCAGCTACCTTGGCATTGGGGGCAACTCCCCGAGCAGGTAGTAACAAAATCTGTCATGGCGACCTGAATAAAGGCATGTCCTCCCATGCTAAGTTTTTTTTTTTTTTTTTTTTTTTTTTTTTTTTTTTACAAAGGCATCACCACATTATCAAGGCCCAGAGGCCACTCAAGGATAAGGGTTAAAGAGTGTACAGTAGAAGTTGGTCAATATAGTAATCATTAGTAATGAAAATTTGGTAAATTTAATAACTTATATGGAACGGCTCATCAAGAACTTATTTACTTTAGACTTGAACAAAACCATATTGTAGTCAGCCGGAAAGCAGGAAAACGGAAGACAATTCCACAGGCGTGCAGTTCTAAGAAAGAAGCTTTGTTCATGGAATCTACGCTTAGGTTTAGGCACAGATAAAGAGTGGGGGAAATTATTGATAGTGTTTACAGCTAGCCGAGTGTTTCTTGTGAAAGTTTGGCGAGGGGGGACCATAGATTGAAGCTCAGTTGAACACTTTCCATGAAAATAACGATACATCAGAGACAAACTCGCAACATCTCTTCTGTGAGATAGAGGTTGCAAGGAGGAGAAAAGGACATCTCCTACGAGGCTACGAAGTCTATTTTGAACTCTATCAAGGCAGGACAAGTTCTTTCTAGCAGCTCCTGCCCAGATGTGGCAACAGTATTCCATCCTTGGACGTACCTGGCTCTTATATAGATAGAGAATAGCATCAGCAGTGAGATATCTACTGGATCGATAGAAAGATCCCACCATTTTTCCAGTGGCCTTGGCAACAGATTTGATATACGTGTTCCATTTAAGATCAGGAGTAATGGTCAAGCCCAGAAGCTTGTCAAAACTTGAGGCCTCCTGAAGACGAGAGCCATTCATTTCAATTGATGACAAATGTGGATTAGAATGTTGATGATGTAAAGAGAGAAGCTTGGTTTTAGATGCATTAAAAGTAACCAGCCACTCCTTTCCCCATTGTACTACGTGCTCAAGATCAGAGGAGAGAGAATTGGAGAGAACTTGCTCGTTTACTGTCTTAGATGTGGTACCATAAATGGTAGTGTCGTCAGCATAAATGTCTACAAATGATGTAAGGATATGATTTGGAAGATCATTAATGTAGATCAGGAAAAGAGTTGGGCCCAGGATGGATCCCTGAGGGACACCGGCATTAATATTGTGAGCTTCTGATTTTTGCCCCTCAACTACTACTCTTATGAATCTATCAGAAAGAAATGATTTAATAATTGAGAAGACTTTTCCAGCTATACCATAGCTAGCGATCTTATGAAGTAAACCTTTATGCCATACCCTATCAAAGGCTTTAGATATGTCAAGAGCAATTGCCCTAGAAAGATTGCCACCGTCGAGAGATTTGCTAATCCTATGCGATATAACTGTAAGGACATCTGCTGTAGATCTAGCAGAACGGAAACCATATTGAGTGTCACTAAGAAGGTTATTTTTGTTGAGATGTTTGATTACTTCTGTATTTAATACAGATTCTAGCAACTTACTCATGACGCACAGGAGACTTATTGGCCTGTACTGAGAGGGGGATGAGCGATCACCTGAATTCTTAAATACAGGGCATACTGATGAGATTTTCCAGGGAGATGGGAAACTATTCTCCTTAAGACAACGTTTAAACAGTTTTGTAAGTATGGGCGCTAGTTCAGGTTGAAGTTTTTTGAGTACTATAATTGGAATACCATCAGGGCCAGTTGCTTTACTGGAATCAAGGTTTTTGATTAGCTTGGCAACATCACGTACAGATATACGTATATCACATAGCGTGTTTTCTGATACAAGAGGAAATATTGGGGGTTGGCGGTCTTGGTCGCAAAGGGTAGAATTAGCTGCAAAGTTCTTGGCAAAGAGTTTGGCTTTGTCTGATGCTGACGAGATTACCTCAGATCCATTGATAATAGTTGGGATGGAGCACACGCTTCTGTTCAGGATTCTGTTTGCTATTTGCCAAAACTGGTGGGAACCAAGCCGCTGCTCAGCTACTTTGGACTTAACAGATTGAGCATACAACTCTCTTGCGTTCCTTATTACTTTCTTACAATGGTTGCTGGCAGTCCTGAAAACGGCTTTAGTTTCCATACATCTATTACGTTTGAAGCAGTGGAAAAAGTGATTTCTGTGCGCAATGGCAGCAGCACATTCTGGAGAGAACCATGGCTGGCTGTTAGGTTTTTGCTGAAATTTTTTAGAGGGTATGAAATGGTCAATACCTACAATTAACCATTCAGTTAGGTCTAATACTATAGAGGACACATCCTTTTTAAACATGGAATGCAGAGGTAGATCAGATATAAATGTACGGAAGCTATCCCAGTCAGCCTTAGTGTATCGATATACTGTACGATGAAGAGGTACGTCTGGGGACTTATTACATTTCATTTTTATCTTAATTGATACAACAGAGTGGTCGGAAGATCCAAGAGGCGACAGAACAGAAACTGAACATAGTTCAGGGCAAGTTGTGAGAAAAAGGTCTAGTAGGCTCGCATACTGGCCGTCATTATCGGGCACACGGGTAGGTTCCTGAACAATCTGAGTGAGGTCATAGGCAATGGAGAAATCATGACAGAACCTCCCCTCATCATCGGTCTTGTTTGAGTGGGTCAACCATTCGACGTTGTGAACATTGAAGTCTCCACATACGTGAATGTTAGCTGAAGGATAAGTAGAAAGGACTTGGTCAATTTTCTCAGATATGCTTTGAAAGATAGTAACTCCGCTGTTGTGGGGGCGATAGAGAGTAAATATAAATGCAGTAGTGTGAGCTAAAGCAACCCGGAAGCACATATAAGGTAAGTTAGGATCTTCCCTGGAGATGTCCCTCCCACATGGAAAGCTATCTTTAATATAGGCACATATTCCATGCCCATGGCGATCTTGGGGGTCAGATTTAGAAGTTAAGTTAGAGTATCCTGTAATTGCAAACTCATCAAGGGAAATAGCCTGTCCAATGCCAGTTTCACTTAAAAATAAAAGGTCTGGTTTAGTCTCCTGTAATTGGGTTTCAACCTCTGGAAGGTTAGAACGTAGACCCCTGATGTTGGAGAAGGAGACATGGTAGTAGGGGTCTACGTTGGAAGTTGGAGAACCGGGTTTAATCGTGTATTTTTTCTTGAAACTTGTCATGATGAAATTTTGGAATTTGTGGACTAGGTCGACAGATTTACTTAGAGCAGGACAGAGAGGGGAAACTAAGAGAGAAAAAGAAACGAAGAATTTTTTTTTTTTTTTTTTGTACCACATGATAAGGTAAAGCCGTAACAATTACCCACTAGTATGGCATCGAGAGGCCCCACCAGAAGCTACTGCATGGTCCAGATTCCATTCACCAAATGGCAATACAGCAGCCCCAGTACTTTGCACCTGCTGATAGGACAGCCTCCTTAGTGGTTAATCCAAGGTTCGGGTCCCTGACTATCAGGCGGATAACGTCAGCCCAGACAAAACGTTTACCTCCAGCACCCTTACTAGTGACATGGCTACAAGGATAGACATAGAAACAGAAAATTTCCACCAACTCTGCCAACTGTTCGCGCAAAAATACTGCCAACCTAGAAAACAGCTTTTTCTTCTCCCTTTGTCAGAAAAATCACTCATTTAAAAATGAGGACTGAGGGACAAATAAGAAGAAGCGAGAGTAACAGGAGCTGCCGATAACGCATCCACAATGCGTTTTCTACTCTCCATTAAAAAAAAAATAAAAATAAAATAAAAAAATAACTATTAAGTATTGTACTTAATAAAAGTCCAACGGACCTGTTTAAGGGAAAGTATGGTGATAGATTCCCCACCCACGAACTAAAAATGAGTACAATTAGGTAATCTATTTTTGCAATCAACTCGGTAGATAAATAAACATTTATGGACGAGAAAAAAAAAAAAAAAAAAAAAAAAAAAAAAAAAAAAATTAAAGCTAGCATTTAATACAACAGAAATACATAAATTAAATACTGAAATAAAATGTAGTTATTAATATTTGAATCTTAAAATAAAAAGTGCGAATTAATAGAGAAAATCACTTATCACAACAACGCATTCCGTCTCCAAACTAGTGAAGAATTTAACTTTTAATAGCGTTCAGAAGATTTTTTTTTTAAATTAACCGTTAAGAGAAAGCGTGATTTTATTCTGAACTTTAACTAATCACGTTTTAAGCAACTTATGATATAAAACAAAATCGGATGGGGGGGGGGGTTCTTCCGAAGGTTAGTTGGTGACGTTATAAGTAATTGCGAGATAAGATGGGAGCCAGAAATTAGGGGTGGGGGACTGAAAATGATAATATAATGGATTGATTATACAATATTTAAGATCAACTTGGTAGATAAACATTTATGGACGAGAAAAAAAAAAAAAAAAAAAAAAAAAAAAAAAAAAAAAAACATTAAAGCTAGCATTTAATACAACAGAAATACATAAATTAAATACTGAAATAAAATGTAGTTATTAATATTTGAATCTTAAAATAAAAAGTGCGAATTAATAGAGAAAATCACTTATCACAACAACGCATTCCGTCTCCAAACTAGTGAAGAATTTAACTTTTAATAGCGTTCAGAAGATTTTTTTTTTAAATTAACCGTTAAGAGAAAGCGTGATTTTATTCTGAACTTTAACTAATCACGTTTTAAGCAACTTATGATATAAAACAAAATCGGATGGGGGGGGGGGGTTTCTTCCGAAGGTTAGTTGGTGACGTTATAAGTAATTGCGAGATAAGATGGGAGCCAGAAATTAGGGGTGGGGGACTGAAAATGATAATATAATGGATTGATTATACAATATTTAAGATCAACTTGGTAGATAAACATTTATGGACGAGAAAAAAAAAAAAAAAAAAAAAAAAAAAATTAAAGCTAGCATTTAATACAACAGAAATACATAAATTAAATACTGAAATAAAATGTAGTTATTAATATTTGAATCTTAAAATAAAAAGTGCGAATTAATAGAGAAAATCACTTATCACAACAACGCATTCCGTCTCCAAACTAGTGAAGAGTTTAACTTTTAATAGCGTTCAGAAGATTTTTTTTTTTAAATTAACCGTTAAGAGAAAGCGTGATTTTATTCTGAACTTTAACTAATCACGTTTTAAGCAACTTATGATATAAAACAAAATCGGATGGGGGGGGGGGGGTTTCTTCCGAAGGTTAGTTGGTGACGTTATAAGTAATTGCGAGATAAGATGGGAGCCAGAAATTAGGGGTGGGGGACTGAAAATGATAATATAATGGATTGATTATACAATATTTAAGATCAACTTGGTAGATAAACATTTATGGACGAGGAAAAAAAAAAAAAAAAAAAAAAAAAAAAAAAAAATTAAAGCTAGCATTTAATACAACAGAAATACATAAATTAAATACTGAAATAAAATGTAGTTATTAATATTTGAATCTTAAAATAAAAAGTGCGAATTAATAGAGAAAATCACTTATCACAACAACGCATTCCGTCTCCAAACTAGTGAAGAATTTAACTTTTAATAGCGTTCAGAAGATTTTTTTTTTAAATTAACCGTTAAGAGAAAGCGTGATTTTATTCTGAACTTTAACTAATCACGTTTTAAGCAACTTATGATATAAAACAAAATCGGATGGGGGGGGGGGGTTCTTCCGAAGGTTAGTTGGTGACGTTATAAGTAATTGCGAGATAAGATGGGAGCCAGAAATTAGGGGTGGGGGGACTGAAAATGATAATATAATGGATTGATTATACAATATTTAAGATCAACTTGGTAGATAAACATTTATGGACGAGAAAAAAAAAAAAAAAAAAAAAAAAAAAAAAAAAAAATTAAAGCTAGCATTTAATACAACAGAAATACATAAATTAAATACTGAAATAAAATGTAGTTATTAATATTTGAATCTTAAAATAAAAAGTGCGAATTAATAGAGAAAATCACTTATCACAACAACGCATTCCGTCTCCAAACTAGTGAAGAATTTAACTTTTAATAGCGTTCAGAAGATTTTTTTTTTAAATTAACCGTTAAGAGAAAGCGTGATTTTATTCTGAACTTTAACTAATCACGTTTTAAGCAACTTATGATATAAAACAAAATCGGATGGGGGGGGGGGGGTTCTTCCGAAGGTTAGTTGGTGACGTTATAAGTAATTGCGAGATAAGATGGGAGCCAGAAATTAGGGGTGGGGGACTGAAAATGATAATATAATGGATTGATTATACAATATTTAAGATCAACTTGGTAGATAAACATTTATGGACGAGAAAAAAAAAAAAAAAAAAAAAAAAAAAAAAAAAAATTAAAGCTAGCATTTAATACAACAGAAATACATAAATTAAATACTGAAATAAAATGTAGTTATTAATATTTGAATCTTAAAATAAAAAGTGCGAATTAATAGAGAAAATCACTTATCACAACAACGCATTCCGTCTCCAAACTAGTGAAGAATTTAACTTTTAATAGCGTTCAGAAGATTTTTTTTTTAAATTAACCGTTAAGAGAAAGCGTGATTTTATTCTGAACTTTAACTAATCACGTTTTAAGCAACTTATGATATAAAACAAAATCGGATGGGGGGGGGGGTTCTTCCGAAGGTTAGTTGGTGACGTTATAAGTAATTGCGAGATAAGATGGGAGCCAGAAATTAGGGGTGGGGGACTGAAAATGATAATATAATGGATTGATTATACAATATTTAAGATCAACTTGGTAGATAAACATTTATGGACGAGAAAAAAAAAAAAAAAAAAAAAAAAAAAAAAAAAAAAAAAACATTAAAGCTAGCATTTAATACAACAGAAATACATAAATTAAATACTGAAATAAAATGTAGTTATTAATATTTGAATCTTAAAATAAAAAGTGCGAATTAATAGAGAAAATCACTTATCACAACAACGCATTCCGTCTCCAAACTAGTGAAGAATTTAACTTTTAATAGCGTTCAGAAGATTTTTTTTTTTAAATTAACCGTTAAGAGAAAGCGTGATTTTATTCTGAACTTTAACTAATCACGTTTTAAGCAACTTATGATATAAAACAAAATCGGATGGGGGGGGGGGTTTCTTCCGAAGGTTAGTTGGTGACGTTATAAGTAATTGCGAGATAAGATGGGAGCCAGAAATTAGGGGTGGGGGACTGAAAATGATAATATAATGGATTGATTATACAATATTTAAGATCAACTTGGTAGATAAACATTTATGGACGAGAAAAAAAAAAAAAAAAAAAAAAAAAAAAATTAAAGCTAGCATTTAATACAACAGAAATACATAAATTAAATACTGAAATAAAATGTAGTTATTAATATTTGAATCTTAAAATAAAAAGTGCGAATTAATAGAGAAAATCACTTATCACAACAACGCATTCCGTCTCCAAACTAGTGAAGAGTTTAACTTTTAATAGCGTTCAGAAGATTTTTTTTTTTAAATTAACCGTTAAGAGAAAGCGTGATTTTATTCTGAACTTTAACTAATCACGTTTTAAGCAACTTATGATATAAAACAAAATCGGATGGGGGGGGGGGGTTTCTTCCGAAGGTTAGTTGGTGACGTTATAAGTAATTGCGAGATAAGATGGGAGCCAGAAATTAGGGGTGGGGGACTGAAAATGATAATATAATGGATTGATTATACAATATTTAAGATCAACTTGGTAGATAAACATTTATGGACGAGGAAAAAAAAAAAAAAAAAAAAAAAAAAAATTAAAGCTAGCATTTAATACAACAGAAATACATAAATTAAATACTGAAATAAAATGTAGTTATTAATATTTGAATCTTAAAATAAAAAGTGCGAATTAATAGAGAAAATCACTTATCACAACAACGCATTCCGTCTCCAAACTAGTGAAGAATTTAACTTTTAATAGCGTTCAGAAGATTTTTTTTTTAAATTAACCGTTAAGAGAAAGCGTGATTTTATTCTGAACTTTAACTAATCACGTTTTAAGCAACTTATGATATAAAACAAAATCGGATGGGAGGGGGGGTTTCTTCCGAAGGTTAGTTGGTGACGTTATAAGTAATTGCGAGATAAGATGGGAGCCAGAAATTAGGGGTGGGGGGACTGAAAATGATAATATAATGGATTGATTATACAATATTTAAGATCAACTTGGTAGATAAACATTTATGGACGAGAAAAAAAAAAAAAAAAAAAAAAAAAAAAAAAATTAAAGCTAGCATTTAATACAACAGAAATACATAAATTAAATACTGAAATAAAATGTAGTTATTAATATTTGAATCTTAAAATAAAAAGTGCGAATTAATAGAGAAAATCACTTATCACAACAACGCATTCCGTCTCCAAACTAGTGAAGAATTTAACTTTTAATAGCGTTCAGAAGATTTTTTTTTTTAAATTAACCGTTAAGAGAAAGCGTGATTTTATTCTGAACTTTAACTAATCACGTTTTTAAGCAACTTATGATATAAAACAAAATCGGATGGGGGGGGGGGTTCTTCCGAAGGTTAGTTGGTGACGTTATAAGTAATTGCGAGATAAGATGGGAGCCAGAAATTAGGGGTGGGGGACTGAAAATGATAATATAATGGATTGATTATACAATATTTAAGATCAACTTGGTAGATAAACATTTATGGACGAGAAAAAAAAAAAAAAAAAAAAAAAAAAAAAAAAAAAATTAAAGCTAGCATTTAATACAACAGAAATACATAAATTAAATACTGAAATAAAATGTAGTTATTAATATTTGAATCTTAAAATAAAAAGTGCGAATTAATAGAGAAAATCACTTATCACAACAACGCATTCCGTCTCCAAACTAGTGAAGAATTTAACTTTTAATAGCGTTCAGAAGATTTTTTTTTTAAATTAACCGTTAAGAGAAAGCGTGATTTTATTCTGAACTTTAACTAATCACGTTTTAAGCAACTTATGATATAAAACAAAATCGGATGGGGGGGGGGTTCTTCCGAAGGTTAGTTGGTGACGTTATAAGTAATTGCGAGATAAGATGGGAGCCAGAAATTAGGGGTGGGGGACTGAAAATGATAATATAATGGATTGATTATACAATATTTAAGATCAACTTGGTAGATAAACATTTATGGACGAGAAAAAAAAAAAAAAAAAAAAAAAAATTAAAGCTAGCATTTAATACAACAGAAATACATAAATTAAATACTGAAATAAAATGTAGTTATTAATATTTGAATCTTAAAATAAAAAGTGCGAATTAATAGAGAAAATCACTTATCACAACAACGCATTCCGTCTCCAAACTAGTGAAGAATTTAACTTTTAATAGCGTTCAGAAGATTTTTTTTTTAAATTAA
>NC_136483.1:69456872-69484372 GCF_053919585.1 Euprymna scolopes
AGCGTTCAGAAGATTTTTTTTTTTAAATTAACCGTTAAGAGAAAGCGTGATTTTATTCTGAACTTTAACTAATCACGTTTTAAGCAACTTATGATATAAAACAAAATCGGATGGGGGGGGGGGGTTTCTTCCGAAGGTTAGTTGGTGACGTTATAAGTAATTGCGAGATAAGATGGGAGCCAGAAATTAGGGGTGGGGGACTGAAAATGATAATATAATGGATTGATTATACAATATTTAAGATCAACTTGGTAGATAAACATTTATGGACGAGGAAAAAAAAAAAAAAAAAAAAAAAAAAAATTAAAGCTAGCATTTAATACAACAGAAATACATAAATTAAATACTGAAATAAAATGTAGTTATTAATATTTGAATCTTAAAATAAAAAGTGCGAATTAATAGAGAAAATCACTTATCACAACAACGCATTCCGTCTCCAAACTAGTGAAGAATTTAACTTTTAATAGCGTTCAGAAGATTTTTTTTTTTAAATTAACCGTTAAGAGAAAGCGTGATTTTATTCTGAACTTTAACTAATCACGTTTTAAGCAACTTATGATATAAAACAAAATCGGATGGGAGGGGGGGTTTCTTCCGAAGGTTAGTTGGTGACGTTATAAGTAATTGCGAGATAAGATGGGAGCCAGAAATTAGGGGTGGGGGGACTGAAAATGATAATATAATGGATTGATTATACAATATTTAAGATCAACTTGGTAGATAAACATTTATGGACGAGAAAAAAAAAAAAAAAAAAAAAAAAAAAAAAAAAATTAAAGCTAGCATTTAATACAACAGAAATACATAAATTAAATACTGAAATAAAATGTAGTTATTAATATTTGAATCTTAAAATAAAAAGTGCGAATTAATAGAGAAAATCACTTATCACAACAACGCATTCCGTCTCCAAACTAGTGAAGAATTTAACTTTTAATAGCGTTCAGAAGATTTTTTTTTTAAATTAACCGTTAAGAGAAAGCGTGATTTTATTCTGAACTTTAACTAATCACGTTTTAAGCAACTTATGATATAAAACAAAATCGGATGGGGGGGGGGGTTCTTCCGAAGGTTAGTTGGTGACGTTATAAGTAATTGCGAGATAAGATGGGAGCCAGAAATTAGGGGTGGGGGACTGAAAATGATAATATAATGGATTGATTATACAATATTTAAGATCAACTTGGTAGATAAACATTTATGGACGAGAAAAAAAAAAAAAAAAAAAAAAAAAAAAAAAAAATTAAAGCTAGCATTTAATACAACAGAAATACATAAATTAAATACTGAAATAAAATGTAGTTATTAATATTTGAATCTTAAAATAAAAAGTGCGAATTAATAGAGAAAATCACTTATCACAACAACGCATTCCGTCTCCAAACTAGTGAAGAATTTAACTTTTAATAGCGTTCAGAAGATTTTTTTTTTAAATTAACCGTTAAGAGAAAGCGTGATTTTATTCTGAACTTTAACTAATCACGTTTTAAGCAACTTATGATATAAAACAAAATCGGATGGGGGGGGGGTTCTTCCGAAGGTTAGTTGGTGACGTTATAAGTAATTGCGAGATAAGATGGGAGCCAGAAATTAGGGGTGGGGGACTGAAAATGATAATATAATGGATTGATTATACAATATTTAAGATCAACTTGGTAGATAAACATTTATGGACGAGAAAAAAAAAAAAAAAAAAAAAAAAATTAAAGCTAGCATTTAATACAACAGAAATACATAAATTAAATACTGAAATAAAATGTAGTTATTAATATTTGAATCTTAAAATAAAAAGTGCGAATTAATAGAGAAAATCACTTATCACAACAACGCATTCCGTCTCCAAACTAGTGAAGAATTTAACTTTTAATAGCGTTCAGAAGATTTTTTTTTTAAATTAACCGTTAAGAGAAAGCGTGATTTTATTCTGAACTTTAACTAATCACGTTTTAAGCAACTTATGATATAAAACAAAATCGGATGGGGGGGGGGGGTTTCTTCCGAAGGTTAGTTGGTGACGTTATAAGTAATTGCGAGATAAGATGGGAGCCAGAAATTAGGGGTGGGGGACTGAAAATGATAATATAATGGATTGATTATACAATATTTAAGATCAACTTGGTAGATAAACATTTATGGACGAGAAAAAAAAAAAAAAAAAAAAAAAAAAATTAAAGCTAGCATTTAATACAACAGAAATACATAAATTAAATACTGAAATAAAATGTAGTTATTAATATTTGAATCTTAAAATAAAAAGTGCGAATTAATAGAGAAAATCACTTATCACAACAACGCATTCCGTCTCCAAACTAGTGAAGAATTTAACTTTTAATAGCGTTCAGAAGATTTTTTTTTTAAATTAACCGTTAAGAGAAAGCGTGATTTTATTCTGAACTTTAACTAATCACGTTTTAAGCAACTTATGATATAAAACAAAATCGGATGGGGGGGGGGTTCTTCCGAAGGTTAGTTGGTGACGTTATAAGTAATTGCGAGATAAGATGGGAGCCAGAAATTAGGGGTGGGGGACTGAAAATGATAATATAATGGATTGATTATACAATATTTAAGATCAACTTGGTAGATAAACATTTATGGACGAGAAAAAAAAAAAAAAAAAAAAAAAAAAAATTAAAGCTAGCATTTAATACAACAGAAATACATAAATTAAATACTGAAATAAAATGTAGTTATTAATATTTGAATCTTAAAATAAAAAGTGCGAATTAATAGAGAAAATCACTTATCACAACAACGCATTCCGTCTCCAAACTAGTGAAGAATTTAACTTTTAATAGCGTTCAGAAGATTTTTTTTTTAAATTAACCGTTAAGAGAAAGCGTGATTTTATTCTGAACTTTAACTAATCACGTTTTAAGCAACTTATGATATAAAACAAAATCGGATGGGGGGGGGGGTTCTTCCGAAGGTTAGTTGGTGACGTTATAAGTAATTGCGAGATAAGATGGGAGCCAGAAATTAGGGGTGGGGGACTGAAAATGATAATATAATGGATTGATTATACAATATTTAAGATCAACTTGGTAGATAAACATTTATGGACGAGAAAAAAAAAAAAAAAAAAAAAAAAAAACATTAAAGCTAGCATTTAATACAACAGAAATACATAAATTAAATACTGAAATAAAATGTAGTTATTAATATTTGAATCTTAAAATAAAAAGTGCGAATTAATAGAGAAAATCACTTATCACAACAACGCATTCCGTCTCCAAACTAGTGAAGAATTTAACTTTTAATAGCGTTCAGAAGATTTTTTTTTTAAATTAACCGTTAAGAGAAAGCGTGATTTTATTCTGAACTTTAACTAATCACGTTTTAAGCAACTTATGATATTAAACAAAATCGGATGGGGGTTATGAAAAAAAAAAAAAAAGAAACAGTTGGGGTGCCCAGTTATTATTGCCTCACATAAAATATCTCATATTTTAATTATACAACAGGATCATCAATGTGATTCAATATGCAATGAGAACATGGAGACTGGAACTGACAGCTGATGGACAACATATAACAGAAATTAACATACAAAGAGGCATCTTCCAAGGAGATTCACTATCACGATTACTGTTCATCATAGCCATGATATCCCTGAACAATATACTGAGAAAGTGCCAAGCCGGATACAAGTTCTCTTATACAGAGGAAAAAATTGAATCACCTGATGTACATTGACAATCTGAAACTTTTTGCAAGGACCGAAAAGGAACTAGAGACACTAATTAACACTATCAGGATCTTCAGCCAGGATATCCAAATGAGAAAGTGCATAAGTTATAAGAAAGGGAAAACTGGAGACGACAAATGGCATGGAACTACTCAACCAAACAGATATGAGAGCACTAGGGGAACAAGACGACTATAAATACTTGGGAATTCTGGAAGCAGACACCATCAAAGCAACAGAAATGAAAGAGAGAATTAGAAAGGAATGCCTCAGAAGAACAAGAAAACTCCTGAAAACTAAATTATATAGTTAAAGCCTAATAAAAGGTATAAATACATGGGCAGTATCACTAGAAAGATACTCTGGACCGTTCATAGGGTGGATAACAAAAGAACTGAGACAGCTCGATCAGAAGACCAGGAAACTCATGACTATGCACAATGCCCTACACCAGAAGGATGATATTGACCGACTCTATGTAAAAAGGAAAGATGGTGGGAGAGGATTGGTTTGCATAGAAGACTGTGTGAATGACACCAAAAAAGGACTAGAAAAATACATAATGCAAAATACTGAAAGGATAATTATGGCAGCAAGAGACACGGAAAAAATCAATAAAACAAAAAACAAAGAGACAAAGAATAAAACGAGACAAGAAAAATGGGAAGAGAAACAACTACACGTAAAATTCATAAGAATGACAAAAAATGAGAATAACGAAAACACAGGGAGATGGATGCGAAAAGGACATGTAAACTGAGCAACTGAATCCCTAATAACAGCTCAAGATAACTTGATAAGAACCAACCACATCAAAGCAAAGATCGACAATGCCCAAGTAAACAGCAAATGCAGACTCTGTGGACAAAGAAACGACATAATAAACCACATAGTAAGCGAATGCAGCAAACTGTCCCAAAAGGAATATAAAAACAGGCACGACCAAGTGGGGAGGGCAGTACACTGGGAATTATGCTAACAACTGCATCTTGAACACACAGACAAATGGTACAAGCATAAGCCGACAACAGTATTTGAAAACGAGAATCAAAATTCTATGGGACATGGGCATACAAACGGATAAACCCATCCAAACAAGAAGACCGGATTTCATAATAATAATCAAGGAAGAAAAGTCCTGTGAAATTGTAGCGTTTGCTGTCCCAGCTGACCACAGGGTGAGTATCAAAGAAAAGTATAAATGTAACAAATACCCAAAGCTAGCCAGAGAGCTAAAAGGGATTGGATGATGAAGAAAATCAACATAATTCCTATGAGAATTAGGAACAATTCTGAAAACTTTGAAAAAAGAATGGGAGAAACTGGAATTAGAGGAATGACTGCAAAGATACAATGAATAACAATAATGAAATATTAAGGAAAACCCTTAAAGTGGAGATTAATACACATAAACCACATGCGTGGACTAGACAAACTGCTGCAGAGGCACTACATGAAGAAATGTTACAGGGAACCAAGAACATTGAAGCTGCATATCTACAAGTTCTCCATCCCTTCACTCATCCCCTACCATTGCCCCCCCCCCCAAGTGTAATACCAAAAAGCCGAAAAGGGTCAAGGAGGATGGAAAGACCAAGGAGAGAGCGATGACCAGACCTCCGCTGGATAAACGCAAAGAGAACTGGAACCTTGGGGAGGCTTATTGCCAATCAAATTCCAGTGGAGCCAATGGGTGATGCCAGCAAGAAATCAATGGTGAAAGGCTGTTACGATAACGGAAATTTGTTTGCAAATGATATTGAAGAAGGTGGAGAGTGCTGGAAATCTTGGGAGACTTGTTGTCACTCAGCTTTCAGGGAACACCACAGGTTTTCAATCAGAGATCTTTGACGACCTGTGTGAAAGCTCCTTGTAAGTTAATAATAATGTCTATTAATATCTCTCTATGTCTTTTATTTATGTGTAATAATGATCCTTGCCTCTCATCTAGATGAGCGGTAGAGATTATCCCCGTGACAGGACCACACGCAAAACAATTCTGGGCTTGGTGCTACCACAAACATCACAATGTGAAAGCTGTATCAAATAGATAATACACAGCGTAGGACCCAGAAGAAAGATCTGGTTATCATGACCGGCAGATGCTTCATCAGTAGCCAGCATAGGGGACCCAGTCGTCATTCTGTGAATGTTTGCTGTTTTAATTTCAAAAACAAGAATATCACAGACACCGAACAGGTACGTATCCCCTCTAATTTCAGGTGGCAAAATAATACAGATCAAACACAGCATCAAAAATCTATAAAATAAAACTGAACGTCTGTGTGTGTCTGGTCATGAATAGGCTCTTATATGGTTGACTATTATAGAAAACTGATCACATATAATGATAGAAGATGTATCGGGACACAGGAATGGGTATGTTTGATCTGGCATAATGATGATTCATTAAAATTGTGGGGTCTGCGTACGCGCCTGGTCCACAAATATGGAAATAAAAAATTAAAAAATTAAAAAAAGTTTACAAGTGTTTTTGATATAGATGTACCCAATAATACTTTGATAAGTATGTTTTAACTTAAATAGGGATGGTATAATAAAATTGTGGGGTCTGCGTTCGCGTTAGGCCTCCATAGAATGGAAATAGGCACAAACTTTGATAAAGACTAGTCATATCTATTTGCGTTAGTATACTTTGATAATTATGTTTCAGTTTGAAGAAATATGGTATAATAAAATTATGGGGTGTTCGTTCGCGCCTGACCTCTATAGAATGGAAATATGTCACAAAGTTTAACAAGGTTTTTTAATATAGATCCACAGAATATCGTGATAAGTGTTTCAGTGTGAACAGGTATGGTATAATAAATTATGGGGTTTATCTATTTTATTTTTACTTTCATCATATTTTGCTTTGGTTTTGATAACCCTTCCTTTTCATAACCTATCATGCTTTCATAAATCAGAGTCCATTTTCTGTAGGGTGTTTTTGAACCCAGTCAACGACGGGTACTTTTGCTAGTAACCAATATAAACCAAAAACCCAGAGGAAGAAATGGAAAATAAAAGAGAATAGACTAGTAATGGAATGTTATTACAGAAACCACCCCAAAGAACGAGATTACTGGAAACGGATAAAAGATTTATGGGACATATCGACTGACTATCATGCAAAGGAACAAAGAATTGTGGACCAAGCGAAAGTTATTGTTAAGGGAGGCTGGCTTTTAAAAATTAGAACTAATGGAAATACAACAATAGATAAATGATGGAACAGATCAAGAAACACCCCTCGCTGGAATCCTACACATCGAAATTCCACTTGTAGAAAACCTGTAAAATATAAAAACTGCAAACGTGGAGACCGAGATCGATGAAAAAACAGAACTAAACGAGAATGAAACATTTGAAGTAGAAAACATACAACTTATGAACCAAGCAAAATAAAACTCGACAGGAATTGTACCACTAGTAAGATACTCTAGACCGTTCATAAACTGGACCAAAGAACAACTGATAGATCTAGATCAGAAGACCAGGAAACTAATGACCATGCACAATGCACTACACCCAAAGGATGATGTTGACTGACTCTACACGAAAAAAAAAAAGATGGAAGTAGATAAGTTTGTATAGAAGACTGTGTGAATGACACAAGAAAGAACTAAAAAAAAATACATAAAGCAAAACACAGAAAGGCTAATCACTGCAGCAAGAAACACTGTAAAAGTGAACAGGACAGAGAGGCAAGGGATAAGAGGAGAAAAGAAAAATGGGAAAGAAAAGCAGTTACATGAACAATTCATAAGTGTGATAAAAGATGAAACCATTTGGACATGGCTACGAAAAGGACACCTAAACAGAGAAAATGAACCCCTAATAAGAACATTACAAAATAACACGATTAGAAACAACTATATCAAAACAAAAATCAGTAAAACACAAGAAAACAGCAAATGCAGACTCTCTGGACAAAGAGACAAAACGATAAACCATATAAGTGAATGCAGCAAACTAGCCCCCAAAGAATATAAGAACAGACATGATCAATTAAGGAAGGTAGTACACTGGGAACTATGCAAACAACTGCATCTTGAATACCCAAACAAATAGTACAAGCATGAACTGGTAGTAATAATTGAAAACGAAAAATCACAAATCCTAAAGAGCATGGGCGTGCAAACAAATAAACTCATCCAAGCAAGAAGACTGGATGTCATAATAGTTAACAAGAAGGAAAGATCCTGCAAGATTTTAGATTTCGTCGTTCCAGCAGATCACAGGTTGAATATTAAGGAGACAGAGAAGAGAAAGGGATGTGAAGGATAAAGACAGTCATAAAAACACTAATAATCGTAGGATTACTAAGGACAACTTGGACAAAAGAATGAGAGAGATTAGAATCGGCGGGGGGGGGGCTGAAAAGATACAATGGATAGCAATAATGAAAACGACTGAAATATTAAGAAAAACCCTTGAGTGCGGGACTAATTCATATACAGAAGTAAAACAAAAAGATAAAGAAACATTGCATAGAAATCAAGAAAACTGAAACTGTATCACTTTTACTTAAAAAAATAATTTTTAAAAATTGTACTGTCGGCACACTACATTACGGGATGCTACACCAAATATTCGTGAATGGGTAAATAGGACAAGAGATCGAGGAGAGAAAGCACTAACCAGACCTCCACTGGATAGGTGCGAAATGATCGTAACCAGTGAGAAATCAATGACAAGCGATCGTTACGATAATGTAAAATCATTTGCAAAATTATCAAAAGAGGTGGAGAATACTGAAAATTTGGGGACACTTGTCACTCAGATTCCAGGGAACACCACCGACTATTGTCAGTAAGTAATCTCCGCCAAAATAAAACAAACGTAGAGGTTAAACCGGCTCAACTCAGCTTGCCCGGCGCGTCTCCTTCGTTTGCCGCTTTCTAAATTTGCCTCTTCTCAACACTCCATCTTCACCCATCCCTTGCCCGCGCACACAGAAATACTTATTGCCCCTTTACACACATATACACTCAAGCGCTATGCCTTTGCCAAGTCCGTGATTGTTGCTAAGCAACAAGAAAGAGGTCAAAGTGGGCAGTGTTGCTGGCCGTGAGAAATGTAATCTGGTCTGCCAACGTGCGCCTGCTTTTTTTTCTCCTCTACCTTCATACCCCCCCTCCCTTCTTATTTGCTCTCTCTCTCCAACTATCGCGCTTCTCCTCTCTCTTGCGCACCCTCTCGTTCTCGCTACCTTTCCTGTCTTTTCTCTCCCCCTCCTCTCTCTGTTTTTCGTCTGCCCGTAAAATCAGCGGCAGTTGGCAAGAAATAGCAGCCAACGTGGCGGATGAGTGGGTAGAAAAAAAAAAAAAAAAACAAATAAAAAAAACTAAAGTAAAAAAGGAAACAAAACAGAAGAAAACAACAACTTTTCAAGACAGTGGGTGTCGGGTAGGACTGGAGACGTTGAGGTTGGAAGTGTGCAGTGAATCAAGTTTCTATGACGTCACTACTTGTGTTAATCAGCACCAGTGTCTATGGGATGAGTCACCAACTTTTTTCAGTTTAAGAACTGAGTGTGCCTATCAGTATAGTGGATGCGCCACGTTGGGTAAGATCACGGCGTTCGCTACGTAGAGTCATACTGATGAGTCATGAATCGACGAAACAGTTAGCTGTAGACCATACAATATATATATATATATATATATATATATATATATATATATATATATATATATATATATTGTATGTGTGTATGCATGTATATATATATATATAAAGCAAGTTGAAGTAAATAAAATTAGCACATTATTTATATTAGCTCCAAGAATTGTTCCTACACGTCAACAACTAATAACATTTATGTTTATCGAAAGAGGTAGAGAATATTGAAAATCTGGGGAGAGTTGTTGTCACCCTGACTCCAGAGAATGCCACAAGTTGTTTCGCGGGGAGAAATCTTTAATGATGGCATGTGCGACTACTCCTAGTGAGTAAATAATAATAATAATAATAATAATAATAATAATAATAATAATAATAATTGCCACTCAAATCCCAGTGAAAATCTATGGTCGCTACCAACGAGAAATCAATGGTAAACGGCTATTGTGACAACGCATAATAAATTGCAAAGGTTATTGAAGGAGGTAGTGAGTAATAGAAATCTGCGGAGTTTTGTTGTAACTCAGACTTCAAGGAACACCACAGGTTGTTTTCAAAGAGAATTCTTTGAATATGGTCTGTGTGAAAACTCATAGTGAGAAATTAAAAATAGTTGCATGCTGGTACTTAGCCCCCCTCCCCCAAGGAACATGGTAAAAGTCGTTGCCAGAGACCAACGATGTGCTGGCTTAAATAATCTGTCTGAACGAAGGTGTAGTAGTTCAAATTTCCTAATGTTATGTCTGCAAGTTGTCCTTATGAAAGAAGAGATCAGGCCTTAAAAATGAGAAAGAATGCATTTTAGGGACATTTTTCAAGATTAAAAATATTCATGAGGACTTATACTAAGTAACTTATACTTAGGAACCTTTTGTGCGTGGGTCGTTTACGCCTATTTTTACCTTGTCCCCCTCCTGATGAGAGCTAAACACTATCTCTGTGACAGAACCACAGGTAAAACAATTTTGGGCTTGGTGTTGCCACAAACACCACAATATGAAAATGAAACTTATAATATGCAACATAGGACCCAGAAGAAAGATCTGGATGTCATGATCAGCAGGTGTTCCCTCGGTAGCCAGTATGGAGGACCCGATCGTCATCCTGCAAATGTTGGCTCCCCTTCTAATTTCATCTACAAGAATATCACAGACACTGAGCAGATAAATATCTCTTCTAATTTCAGGTGCCAAAATAATACCAATGAAATACAGAGCAGCCGAACTAAGCATCAAAGACCAAAAACCTAAAAAAAGAGATGGACAACGAAAGAGAATAGACTGGTAATAAAATGCGGGTTTGTATTACTGTACACATAGATTCGAAAAAGTTGTCAAAAAACAAATATATAACAAATAAATGTTATCAAAGGTAAGATAAGTTACTTTTCTACTACTGAATATATTTTTTGTGTTTTTATTCAATGTAACATGTTTATTCAGCTCGAAAAACATGCAGTGTTTACCGATGTATTGGAAAATTCAAGATGGCGTCTGACTCTCTCTTTAACACGGGAAGTTTGGGAAAAGGTGTTATAAATAATAAACTAGACAAAATACTATTAAAAACCTAACGAATATATGTCAACTTATGTCACGGTAACATATATTGAGCGAATTTCTAACAGTATTTTGTCTAGTTTATTATTTATAACACCTTTTCCCGAACTTACCGTGTTAAAGAGAGAGTTGGGCGCCATTTTGAATTTTCCAATACATCGGTAAACACTGTATGCTTTTCGAGCTGAATAAACATGTTACATTGAATAAAAACACAAAAAATATATCCAGTTTAGTAGAAAAGTAACTTATCTTGCCTTTAATAACATTTATTTGTTATATATTTGTTTTTTGACAACTTTTTCGAATCTATGTGTACAGTAATACAAACCCTAAAATGCTATTACAGAAGTCACCCCCAAAGAACACGGTTATCGGAAACGGATGAAAGTATTGTGGGACATGTCCAGTGAATACCATTACAACTGGACAAAGGATTGCAGATCAAGCACAACTTATTCTCAGAAGAGGGGGGATTTTTGATTTAGAACTGCTCGAAATACAACAAAAGATAAATGATGGAAAAGACACGAATATGATCCTCACTGGAGTCTCGCACGTGAAAATCCACACATATATGACCAGCAAAATATCAGCACAGTAATCAGTGAAACTGAGAGCTATGAAATGACAGAACAAAATAAGAATTAAACAGAAATAGAAAACATCATACAACTTATAAGAGAAGAAGAAACCAACCCCCGATCCCCACAGATATAGAAGACGTGCAAAATGCAAACACGAGGAACATGGGGATCGAGATCTATGAAACAACTGAACTTAATGAGAATGAAGCAACTGAAGTAGAAAACATCAGGCAAATTATGAGCGAAGAAAAAACAAAGCTTTTATCCTTAAAAAACCAAGAGTGAAAAAAATTAAGAGCAGAAACGGAGAAGGTGAAGAAGCTCCTACCATACATCCCAACAGATACAATTACAAACTTAAACAATTTACTTTAAGCAGGTGCCAAGACAGTAAGTATGAAGTTCAAAGTAGAAATAAAGGCGGGAAAGAAAATGGACCGACTAAACCTGGATGGGAATTGAGGCTGGAAACTGGGACCAACAAACTTTAGAAAGAAGTTAAAGCAATAAACAAAAAGAAAACGACTAGAAGAGAATGGCACAGTAAAATTCTGAATGTGGGATATATGGTTAGAAAAAAGAAAGAAAAAAACGTACTGTGCGTATCTGCATCGTTCTTTGGTAAAAAAAGAAAAGAGTCGTAAAAATCTTCTCTTGAAAAGTATTTTGTATTGCTGACGTTCAGATTGTGCGGTGTGACATTGGTGGTCGATTGGAAAAGTAGAGGACAGAAACGTGCTGTTGTCGAGCGAGTGACTCACTCCTTCCTGAACCCCAGAACCGAATCCTGATTGTAACCCTAGAAGCTATTTCGGCGTGTCAAGCAGGTTAACATGGCTGACTGGAGACTCTCAACTCAGATGTTGAGACCCTTCACTGGGGAGGGTGACCTAATTAAATGGCTGGAAAAATTAAAGATGGTGGCAAGGTTGCAAAAAATCGAAGACGTGGTCACCCTGCTGCTGCTCTACTTAGAGGGGGAAGCCCTCACTATTTACCAGCAGATGTGCGATGAAGATAAGGGAGACCTTGCCTCATTGGAGTAAAGACTGAAATTGGCTTTCGCCGAGAGTCCATTTGAAGCACTCGGCAAGCTTGCATGTTTGAGGTGGACTGGCGAGTCTGTTGACGTCTTTGCTGCAGAGATCAGGAGACTGGCAGGATTGGCTGGTTATGTGGGGAGGAGCCTGGAGATGATGGTAAAGCTATACCTAGTGAATGGCTTCCCAGAAGGAATCTCTGCGAACATGCAGAGAATCACTGAGATCAATATGATGGAAGTTGATGATCTCTTGGTCCATGCCAAAGTCATAGTCAAGAATGTCAAGGGCCCAATGGTGGCTGCAGCTGTGAGTGGAAATAAGTGCACAAGGCCCCACTTGAATGACAAGAGACAGACAGTGAAGTGACAGGAGGGGAGACCTGCCATCAAGTGCTTCCGGTGCCAGGGTCCTCACCTGCTTAAGGACTGCAAAGAGCTGAGACCGGGGTTCACTTGCTACCGATGTGGACGAGTGGGGCACATTAGCCGCTATTGTGTTGCTTCAAGGGACCAGGGAAATGAGTGATGGGGAGCCATTGCACCAGTGGTTCCCCCTTCGATGTGGAAATGGCGCACAACGAAACGTTGCCTCAGTTACCGGTTGTAGTTAATGGGAAGAGAACCATGGCCCTTGTTGACACAGGCTGCACCACAACGTTGATAGAGAAGAATGTCGCTAGATCATGGAGCGGAGCCAGGAGTATAAAGACCGCGGATGGCAGGGAGGTGAAATGCCTAGGAGAGACAACAGCGGAAGTACTGGTGCAAGGTGTGTGTATTGGACTACGAGTCCTGGTGTTGGATCGTCTGATTGGTGATGTTGATGTGGTTTTAGGTGTAAGCACGATCAACCAACTAGGGGGGGGGCGCTACATTGAGAGGGGGCCAAGTAATTTTCAGATGCCTCGCCGCAGTAGGAATGGCAGGAGTGGAAGGTGATAGAAATATCAGAACGCAAAAACCGGAGGCTTGCTGCATCGAGGATGAGGATTTCCTGGTGAAGTTTGATGGTGAGAGGTGAATGGTGGAATGGAAATGGATCTCCGGGCCTCAGGAACTACGAAACAAAGTAAGCTGCTATGAGAAAACACTGCGAGGAGAAATAAGAAAAGGATTCGAGGAACAAGTGGAGAGGTGGATAGAGGAGGGAATTCTGAAACCGTGGACAGGGGAAGAAAAAGGAGTGCTACCATTACTGGCGGTTGTTTAATCCACAAAGAACAAAGTTAGACTGGTACTGGATTTCAGAGAATTAAGCAGATATGTAACCTGCCACACTGGAAAGGGGATTGACATATGCAAAGAAGTTATGAGGAAATGGAGGAGGACGGAGCGGGCCACTAAGATTGTCGACCTGAAGTCGGCTTATCTCCAGATCCATGTAGATGAAAAACTCTGGCAACATCAATTGGTCCGGTACAAGGGGAAGATGTATTGCCTGATGAGGTTAGGCTTTGGGTTGAGCTCAGTCCCCAAAATTATGACTGCCGTGCTGAAGACGGTGCTGAGTAGAGACTGTACAGTGGAAAAGGCCACTAGTTCATACATTGACGACATTCTCGTGGAGGAAACAGAGATGTCGCGAGGTATGGGTTGACTGCAAAACCGGTGAAGTCCCTGGATGGAGGAGCGGCGTTGGGGTTGAAACTGTGCCAAGATGGCAAAGGAAGCCTTGTCTTTAGATGAGGGAATGCAATACCCGAAATTGGAACCAACCTGACAAAATGAGAACTCTTCTCGATCTGCGGGAGACTGGTGGGACACTATCCAATCGCCGGCTGGCTCAGGATAGCATGCAGCTTTATTAAATGACAAACAGGCTGGGAGGGCCGTGTGATGAAGGAGGTCACGAACATGCTACAAGAAATCATTGCGAGAGTGACGAAAGAAGACCCAGTAAAGGGGGAATGGTACGTCAGCGGTGGAGACACGGGGGGTGATTTGGTGCGATGTCAGCAGTCTGGCATTGGGCTTCATATTAGAGATGGAGGTGTAACTGTGGAAGATGTGGCTTGGCTAAGAAAGAAAAACAACTATTCCCATATCAACGTAGCCAAACTGGAGGCCGCTATGAAAGGAATCAATCTGGCCCTTAAGTGGGGATTAAAAACAATTAAAATCAAATGGATCAGGTCGGCAGTGACTGACGATAAGAGAGTTAGGACCAGAGGTGCTGCAGAAATGCTGATCAAGTGCAGGCTTGGAGCACTCGCAGATTTGATAGCGGAATTCCAGTTGAAGGTATCTGTAGTGCTAGTGCCATCAGAAAAGAACAAGGCGGAATCGATGATATGGGTAAAGAAGGCCTGGCTGCAAGAGAGAAAGGGGGTTTCCTCAGTATGCTGTGCAGGGGAGGAAGTTAAAAAGTTACATGAAATGCACCACTTTGGTCGAGAAAGGACGTTATTCCTGGCAAGAGAGGTTTACACGGAAACCACCGAGAAGGAGGTCAGGAAGGTAGTGGAGCACTGTCAGGAGTGCCAATCGATAGACTCTGGACCATCCAGAAACGAAGCAGGAGAGTTACACATTGCGGAGTATTGGAAACGATTGGCCATTGATGTGACCCCTTATCGCCATAAGCTGTGTCTGTCGATGGTCGACTGTGGACCGGGGAAGTTTGCCATATGGAGAGAGATCAGGGCAGAAGCTGCATGGGCGATCAGAGAGGTCATCGAAGAAATATTTTTGGAGAGAGGGCCGGTTGAGGAACTGTTAATGGACAATGGCCCCACTTTCTGATCAGAAGCCTTTAAAGAAGTGTGTGATAAGTGGGGAGTAAGGCAATTTTTTAGGGCAGCGTATCGACCGAGTTGCAATGGGATAGTGGAAAGGAATCATCGCACCATCAAGGCTGCTGCAGAAAAAAGCAACATTTCACCCATGGAGGCGGTGTTTTGGTACAACATCTCACCGAAAATCAGACAAGATGAGACAACTGTGCCTCATAGAGCCATCTTCGCATATAAGTGGCGGCATCCGTGCAACAAAACGGTAGGAATTGAGGGTGAAGAAGCTACCATTAAAGTGGGCGAGGAGGTGTGGGCAAGGAGGTGTGGGCAAAGCCCCTCAATGCAAAATGTACCACTCGCTGGGGGAGAGGGGTTGTAATGGGAATGCATACGAAGAACAACGTGATGATGAATGGTGTTCCCCGGCATATCTTAGACTTGCGTCGTGTAACCCTGCCGGTACGCAGTGATGGCAGTGAAGAAGTGGAAGTCGAGATCCACCAAGAAGGTAATGATGCACCCTAATTCGACTTAGCCCCACATTGTGGTTCTTTACAACTGGACGAGAACGTCTGTAGTTAACGTGAAAACGTCAACCCCCAAGAAATTGTCCCCCAGAGGCCTCAACGTGAAAGGAGGAAGCCTGCTTGGATGAAGGATTATGAAGTGTCTTATTGATCTCGAAGATCAGGGGGGCGTGTGGGGTATATGGTTAGAAAAAAGAAAAAAAAACGTACTGTGCGTATCTGCATCGCTCTTTGGTAAAAAAAGAAAAGAGTCGTGAACATCTTCTCTTAAAAAGTATTTCGTGTTGCTGACGTTCAGATTGTGCGGTGTGACATTGGTGACGATAAACCAGGTGTGGTCGATTGGAAAAGAAGAGGGCAGAAACGTGCTGTTGTCGAGCGAGTGACTCACTCCTTCCCGAACCCCAGAACCGAATCCTGATTGTAACCCTTGACAAACGACAAGAAGAATTGAAGCAAAATAAATAAATAAATAAATAGCGGTAAAAGAAGAGAAATTAAGACAATACAAATACAAAATTGAACAGTGCAAACAAAGGAAGAACGAGAACAGAAACAAAATCCTACTGGAACCAGACAGGATCATAATGATATATCTGTCAAGGTGCCAAAGATGTCCATCACACATAATAAACTGCCGTAAACCGGAATATATGACTCAAAGTGTATTGCAACAGACGATTTTAAGGCAATTGTTAAGTTCAGATCCGGATTAGATTCTTAACGACTTTTGATTTGCAGTTAAATTATCTTAAATTGTAAACGCTTCCGGTGGTTCTAAATTGCAAAAGAATACCTTTGTTACAACCGTGGAACATAATCAAAAACATAACAAGCATATAATATTACGAAGATCGTTGGTGCTTCTTTATCTCACTATATATCAGAATCTCCACAGAAAGTTTTCCGTTAAAGTGACCCAAACCTTCATGTTCGCACACATCTACCTGACCATGCTCATAAAAAGAGGTGCACATCCTACTTTCTCAAGAATCAGTCACAAAACATCAATATTGACGGTATTGAAAGCCTTCGTTAAGGCAACGAAGATTGGTATAGTGGTACCCTCTGCTGGATACATTTTTCTTAAATTTAACGAGTACAAATATGTTGTCGACAATTTCTCTGCAAATTCTTGAGCCACTTTCAATCGAAAAATATTCGAACGTCGGATAAATAAAATTAATTCTTATACTCATCTATGATAAATTATTTTGTATGTGTGCGCTGTCAGGTGGATTAAACCATACGCAATTTCTATGTCTATTTTTTATTTTATTGTTATTTCCAATATTATTTTGTGTGGTTCATATATTGTTTTTTTTCTAATTTATTATTACTAAAAATAGAAGATGGAACGATGAAATTGTCGCCCTAGAAAAAGCGACATGATTTCATTTCTGTTTGATAAAACCGGTTTTCATTTTTTTTTTTTTTTTGCAGACCATCTAGTTGGCCAGTTGTATACAAATTCCAAGAGCGATAAGAGCTTTCTATCGTGTCTGAAAGTGACACAATGTTCAAGGAGCAAGATCAGCGATGCTGTAGAACTCATGCTCTCTACCGATCCAAGTTATGACAATAGGACCATTGCCAGCACCCTCAAGATGCAAATCCGGACAGTTCACTGCTTGAGGACACAGCTCAACAAAGTTTCCAGCCATGGCTATGGTCTTTCGTGTAGTTTCACGTGAGGGCCATATCATGCCACCCCACATCTTCTAAATCAGTTTGAAAGTCAACATCAAAATGTGCCCGGATGTACTGAAGAGTGTGGTGATCCCCTAGTGCAATCAGGTGACCACTAGTAGATCCTGGGTGTGGCTGAAGGACTCAGCGAAGGCCCACAAATCCAAAGAGACCCAGGCTTGGCTTCAGAAGGAGTGCTATGATTTTGTACCTTTTTCTCACTGACCCGCCTTCTCCTCCGACCTGAACCCTCTAGACTACTTCGTTTCATCATACGTCGAGAACATCACCAACAAGACCTCCCATAACACCGAAACCAGTCTGATCTCTGTCATCCGCCGAGTATTTGCCAAACTCTTGCCGGCGCTTGTGGAAAAGGCATGCTCCCAGTTCTAGACCCGTATCGAGGCGGTGATTGAGACAGAGGATGTGCATAATCAAAAAACAATATAAATAACACGCGGGGCAAATACCGTAACCAGGGTCCGGAAAAACATCATATTCCACATCGTAACCTGACAAAAACCTTATCCTAGAGCCACCGTATCCCAGGATTCAACTGTACTTGAGACATACTCGATTTGTATATGCCAATCATATGATGACCATAATTTTCGTAAATGAGAAGGAACGGTAGAGTGTGTCGGTTACATGAACTATGTAAGTTGTCCAAAATGATGTTTTTATAAGTTTTTAAAGGTAAATATTAGAAGAGTACGTGGGCAAATATGCAGAAATAGTTTTTTAGACTTATTAGTCGCAATACGAAACAACATTTTAATGGATATCTTTTGAAAAGTAATAAATAGCCAATTGAGAAAACTTGATTTGATATTTGTAACTTGGAGAATTATTATACCACGCACACACACACACACACACACACACACACACACTCCTTCCCTCTCTCTCTCTCTCTCTCTCTCTCTCTCTCTCTCTCTCTCTCTCTCTAAAATATGTTAAAAACACTTTAAGAAGAGTTAAAAACATTTAATTTTCAAGAAGGAAACAAAGGCTTGTCCTTAATCCGCTAAGTTTCGAAAGAAATATTTCCCTTCTCATCAGAGAGTAGGAATTAGCAAAATGTGGAATCGGATTTTGTTTCCAAAGTATTTAATGAACATACAAGTAAGCCATAGAGCTTACTTTTGGTAAAAGTTAAAAATAGTGAAGCAGAGAATGGGAGAAAAAATAAAAACGATTTCACGTGAATGGATGGTATATATATATATATATATATATATATATATATATATATATATATATATATATATATATATATATATATATATATATAATAACGTATATAAAATAAAAATATATATAACTGATAAATAATGAAAACTTGAAGAAGGTGCTCAATACTATTGCAGAGCAAATATATATTTTTATTTTATTACCGAAGTTACTAAACCAGAAATTGGTAGAATTAGCAAAACAATACTTTCTAGAGTAAACAAACAAATCAAGCTAGACCTAGAATTAAACCAGTGGGCAAATACTGCCGAAGCAATCACCTGGTTTAAAAATATAGAAAACAAAGATAAATGTTCGTTTATACAGTTTGACATCATAGACTTTTATCCCTCGATATCCGAAGAACTTTTTAACCTTGCCCTAGAATTTGCCGCGGCATACACTGATATATCCTCAGAAGAAATCAACATCATTAAAAAATGTAGAAAATCAGTTCTAATAAATAACAATAACCAATGGATAAAAACTAAAATGAAAAATTCGTTTGATTTGGCAATGGGTGCCAGGGATTCTGCAGAGGCATCAGATATTGTGGGATTATTCATTCTATATACCCTCACAAGCATATTTGATACTACGGATATCGGCCTACATAGAGACGACGGATTAGCTATAATAAAAAAACTCCAACAAAGTCAAGGGAGATAACTTTAAGAAAATCATACACAAGGAAATGAAAAAATTAGGCCTAAAAGCAGACATATCAGCTAACATAAAAATAACAAACTTCCTGGACGTCACGTTAAATTTAGATAAAAACACATATGAACCCTACTTAAAAGATAACGCTACTCCAATATACGTAAACCCTATGTCAAATCACCCACCATCAATTATAAAACAGATTCCTAACTCGATCGTAAGTAGACTCAGTAATAACTCAAGCGATGAAAATGCATTTAACATGTCAACCAATATCTACGAAACAGCCCTAAAAAATAGTGGATACAAAAATATCGATATCAAATATAAGCAACAAAACACCAATAACTATAATAAAATTAAAAATAGAAGAAAAAGAACTATAATTTGGTATACAGCCCCATACAATCAAATGTTAAAAACAAAACTTGGCAAGAAATTTCTAGATCTTATTAAAAAACACTTTCCCACAACCAACCTCTTACACAAAGTTTTCAATAAAAATACCTTAAAGTTATCCTACAGTTGTTGCGAAAATTTAGAGATGATAATTAAAGCACATAATAACAAAATATTAAATAAAGACAATGTAAACAACAACAAAATAAACAATAAAAAAAGTAGACACCATTACAAAAATAAAACTAACACTAGCAGAAATAATAATAATAATAATAATAATAATAATAATAATAATAATAATAATAATAATAATAATAATAATAATAATAATAATAAACCAACCCCGGACAAGAACAACCATACTATAAATAAAATACTAATAACGAACAAGATAAATGCAACTGTAGACACCGCACACTTTGCCCACTTCAAAATAAATGTCTAACCAAAAGCATAGTTTACCAGGCCACAATATTTGCGAAAGAAAACCCGAATAACAAGAAATATTACGTAGGTATGACTTCCTTAGATTTCAAAACTCGATATTATGACCACAAAAGTACATTCAACAATAAAAAAAGTATCCTGTACTTTAAAGAACCACAACATCTATTAAACTGTAGAAGAGAAATAGCAAACAACTGTGTTCACAAGATAAAATTTACTCTAGGATAGCGATACAAAATAGTTTTAAAACTAACAAAAACAATAGAAAATAAACAAATAAATAAGTTAAATAAACATAAATATATATATAAACGATCACACATATATGTATGTATATATATATGTATATATATGTGCATATATGTATGTACACATATATATATTTTTATACATAAACTAACATTAAAAAAAACACTAACCTAGATTTAAAACAGATCAAGAAACTAAATATCCAGGCTAAATAGAGCACACACAAAGGAACATGTCAATCAGGGGTCAAATAGGCCTTTGTTCGATAAATGCATGCTCATTGGCTGATAGGAAGGGGGCGGTGGATACTAGAAAGCTGATTGGCTAACTAAAATCTCAATAGAAGATGCGCATATAAAAACGACAAACAACCACAGAATTCGTGCATAAGCCTGAAGAGTCTTAGAGTGGATGAAACGCGGAATATTCAGTGTAGCTTAATCGCCATATATATTTCATAACTTACTATATATACATATACATATATATATATATATATATATATATATATATATATATATATATATATATATATATATATATATATAATAAGAATGCCACCACAGCAAGCAAGCGCTTTTGGCACATAGCCATCATCCAAAGCAAACTTCTATTGGATCAAGTCAACATCCCCAAATGAAATAGAATTTTTGCTAACCTCATTACAATGTTAATAGTACAACACAACAGATTCATTAATCTTTAAGTTATATTCAATTTTTGCTTATTTATTTTTGTTTATCAAATTTGATTAAAATAGACTTATTTTTCTTTCAATGAAAACTCTTTGCGAATATTGACTTTGAATCATTCACTCACATGTATGTACACTAAGCTATTCATAGAAGGAAATCCCCTTTTTTCGGTTAGAAACTGATGTTCGATGTAATAATTTCCGTTTGCACAATGCCCAGTAAAATGGAGCCATGAAATTTACTAGTAAAAATACTACATCTTTAGTATCATTACCTACATCCGTAAACATCTGCTAGACTGCATGTTTTAGTGTCTCGTCAAAGGAAAAGGTGAGCATAGAGAATTAAAAATATCTTTGGTTGGAGTCCAGTCACTAAAGAGCTGTTTATTGATTCAATAAAATAAGCATATTAAAACGGTGTTCGGTCTGATAGCAACCCACTTAAGAAAAGTAACGTCTGAGATTACCTTTAGGTAAGCCATTTGAATGGACACTGTCTGGCTATTATCCCCATTGGATATCTCAGTATTCAGTTTCTGGGTAGTCGAATGGTGACCATCGACAAAGGTCAGAATCTTAAATTTCCGGCCAGAGATGGAAAAGATTCCATGAGATGGGAAGGTGAAGGAGGCAGTTAGAGCCGCCTCTCTAAGTAGGACACATTCAATTGTTTATTTTTTCTGAGGGCTGACAGTCAGATGGATTGGTGTGTTTTAGCGCTCTTAGTTAAATGATTGTGTTAATTGGACATATGTTCTGGCTTGTTTAAGCAAATATCTTATTTTGCAAGTCTGCTATTCAAACTAGAAAGACGAGTACGATATTAACCCCAAAGAAAAATAAACATTTGTTTATTGTTTTTAAACTGGAATTTTGGTTTTTCTTTGGAAGGAAAATTCATTGGTTGCAACACTGACTGAAGTAAATAACAACTTTGGACAGACAAAACGATTACGGCCTGTGCAGTGGACCTATATATAAATCTTTATACATCCAGTTTTGTAGAGCCTATCTTGTGTACATTTGTCTAAAATCTATTCAATGCCCCCTTCATCTCCCAACGCAAGTTGAACCAATCAATGCAGTTTAGGGATACCATTATTGGTAATACATCTTAGAAAAGGCTTAAGGAAAAAGATGGTTTTGCCAATCTTCAGGTTTATTTTGACAAATGCTTGCAATGTTTTCTTTTTGCGAATTCTCAGTTTTAGTTAAAAACTGATGATGTTACAGGCAAGTTAGCATACATGTACACGCCATCGGAAACTCTAAAACTACTCTCAGTGCAGTTGTAGTGATGTGGGGCAATATTCTGTAAAGCAAAGTCTGATGTTACTAACAATGGAAAAGGAAAACCTAGATGCATGAAACAATTTTTTTTATTAAGTATGCAAAACAAGTATTAAGTATGAACAAAATTGCAACTAAGAGTTCTTAATTTTTTTCATCCGCATCAATCAAACCAACTCGATTATGGACGAAACATCCTCCTTAACAATATTTTCAAAGAGCAATCTGGTTTTCGAAAGTAATATCATTTTCGTACCTTGTGTTTGAAGAGAAAGAAATGCAGTTTTTTTTTATATTGATGTGCATTTTTCTCTTAAGCTGATTTTCTAGACTGTAGAAAATGAGGATGTCATACTGATTTGAATCTAACGATTTTAAAACTTGCGAAAAAGGGACATGACACGCAAATTGATTAAAATACATCAGTAAACCAAAATAATGATTACTAGAAGTATAGGTATGTCTTGGTACTGATCCAAAATCTGACCAAAGACCACGTTGGTATCTTCTGGCAGTCTACGCCAAGCAGCCGGAATATTTACGGGAAAAGCCAATGCAAATACTGCTAACCGATAAATGGAAAATGCTGAAAAGAAAACATTAAAATAAGAAGATAAGATTTACCGACAGTTTTATTATATGAAAAAAAAAAAAACTTCAATTTTTTTAAGAAAAGTATATTAAAAAGATGTTTTCATCAAAGGATTCAAATGTTTTCTTTTTAAGACAAAAACATGGAGACAATTATGAACAATTTTTTTTTTAAATTAATGAAAAGCATTTAAGAATATCTTTTGCAAGAAAAGTTTCAATAAAAAAAATTTTTTATTACGACGGAAACATTTTTTCATTGAAATACTTATAACCGAAAATATTAAAAAATAAATGCATAAATAAAATAAAATATTACAAATAAGTTATTATTTTATTAACGAAAACATCTCCTGACAACTGTTTGCCCATTGGATAATCGAATTGACTTTTTTTCTGGCTACTTTACGGTACGCAGCCAGAATATTCCGACGCGACTTTGGGTTAGATTTTAGGATTAGTACCCTTTTTTTTAAATATTGTTTCGTAACAGTATTTTTAACATAAAACCATAACAATGTGTTTGTTAAAATAAATAAAAGTTCCTTTTTTCATCTGAGCTTTCGGAAATTAAAATTTTCTATTGTAAAAATAAAATGTTTTATTTCTTTTGGTTTTGCTCTGAAAAGGAAAATATTAATTTTCGAAAGCTCAGATAAAAATAAATTTTATTTATTTGAAGAAACACATTGTTATTTTTTTCTAAAATATAGAATAATGCCTGTTCTGTAGAATGACAAAGAAGTATTCGTTGACTTTTAAAAGTTTGGCGAACTGGAAAATGAATGATTAATATTCTGCGTTTGTGTATTGTGGTGTGGTGCCTGGCCCTGGCAGAGGCCATTTTGGATGGCGATAGGGTCTTTGTGTTTAGACTCGAATCACACCAGCATTTAATATGCAGTAAGGTATAAATATTGTTGTTTAAGCGAAGGAAGAAAATAAAGGATATATACTGACGTGCCTATGTACAGAAAAGCATGCATATAAAAAA
Source organism: Euprymna scolopes (assembly GCF_053919585.1). Lineage (NCBI taxonomy): Eukaryota > Metazoa > Mollusca > Cephalopoda > Sepiida > Sepiolidae > Euprymna > Euprymna scolopes. Next base: position 69,480,897 of record NC_136483.1, read on the forward strand.
TGGAAATAAATGAAACATTAAGAGAATAAGAGGGTCACCAGGTAGCAATTGTGACCTAAAACGTGAATGAAAGATGGAGAAAAACTGAATCTTATAACAAAACATTTTTACACAAGAGATAAGAATATAAAAGTTATTTTCATGTTAGTAAATGTTCATAGTACAAACACGTGTTTAGTAAAGAAAGTTCAGTAAATACTCCAAAAACTTAGAAATGTGTAAATCAAAATCTTCATAGTGTGAATATGCATGTATAAATAATATACGTATGCGAGTATTTGGCAGCGTGGTGCTGTGTATTTATGTGCGTTAATTTACCTTGTTCTTGATAATGCGTGAATAGTTGTAAGAAGCAGTTCGTTTCTGTTCGTTTGACTCATTAATTTGTAAACGTGTGTGCGAGATGAAAGATGCTGGTATGTGAGTTATTGAGTCTTTTTTTAACTTACCTCTCTTGGCCCAAAAGGGCAATAGGGGTATTGTTAAGCGATGTTCTTGTGTGCCTTCAGGTGTAGCCAGCTGGTGAAGTCTCCGTGTGTCTAGTTTTTGGCCGTTTTCTTTTTCTTTATAAGAGTTTCTAACTTCGCGTCGCATCACTATTTTCACATGTACGTGTTACTTTTTGGAGTTTGAAACGCTTTTTATTCGTTGAAAAATATTTTGAGTTCAACGGTTTCTGTGAAAACTTCCTTGTTTTGGAGAGTAAGGAGAAAAATGAATTCCAAAGAAGCGGAGAAAGAAAGAGTGTAACGATTGTAGCATTTTGCTTTTTAGCGTTCGTAAGAATCACTTCGCGATTCCTCTGCAGAATAACCGTTTGGACAACATGATAAAGAAAAAACGTTTATATATATATATATATATATATATATATATATATATATATATATATATACTTCAATTTAGAAAATGATTAATTAAATAAATCAAGTTTGATTACTTATAGTGACGGATAGTTCTGGCAAGTTTTTACTGATAAGGATATGCTGTAATCTTCAAGAAAGCAGTACTGTTATAATGTGTTCCCCAGATAGGAGCCTTTAGAGAAACTTTGTTTGTAGAAATTCCGATCGATATTAGGCATGTGGATGAAGGAAAGAAAAATTCTTGTCAATAGTCGTAGAAAGATGTTCTAAATGTAAATGTTTTACCAGGAGGTAGCACTGATTGGAGCTTAGTCTGGCACCTACCACAGAATAATAGTAATTTAACATCGGATAAAAATGACTTGATTGAAAATGATTTATTTTCTATTCATATCCGAACAAAATTTTCGGGTTCATTCATATTCACTTTCTTCACTAACATTATTAATGCTTTGATGAACTCATTGCACTTGTGCCCCCCCCCCCTCGACGTACATACACCTGACAAACCGCTTAGCAAAAAAAATCATACCCCTTCACTGTAAATGTCGGAAGGTCTTCTAGTTTTCTCCTCGGACAGCTAGACTTTGGAATTCCTTTCCTGCTTCTTGCTTCCTTGGCTCTACTGACCTGCAGAAAGTTAAATGTAATGTAAACCAACATCAAGTGTGATGAGAAAGAATAAAGAACTCCCCCAAAAGCGATTGGTGTTATATATGTACCACCATAAGAGACTTATTTTATTTCATATGAATCCGAAAATTCTATTGTTGGAATTAATTTTTCCGATATTTTTCTAGTCAGAATTTGATTTAGAAGACATCGCGCACTTACGAGAGAGACCATATGAAGGTTGCCAACATCCTAAGTGAAAGTGATTTTATGGAACGAACTGAATCCGAACGTTCAAGTTTTCAGGCCTTATCGTTAACCACTTGACCAACTTGACTTTTTATCTTATTCGAATAATCTGATTATTCCAGCTTGGCTCACTTACACTGGGGCCGTGCGTTAAAATAAACTTTTAGTTTACTTTTAACTGCCTCTTAACTATCGCTTCACCATTGTTTTGCCCTTTGTGAGTACATTTCATATGCTTTTTATAGGCCGGGTTTTATTTTGAATTGGTGATATGTGGAGATTTTCAGTCTTTTTAAAAACTCTTATTCACTCCAAACAAGACATATTGCCACTTGGAACGTAGGCGGCTATTATTTGGGATCACGTCAACAGGAGACTATGTAAAGAGTTGAGCAGTAAGATGTCTGTTCACATTACATTTAAACTCATGCATGTTAGTATAGCCAAGGAAGCAGGAATAGGATTCTAAAGTCTAGCAGTCTGAGGGAAGAAGCTATTAGAACAGAATGCTTTCCGTCATTTAGGGACCTCAACAGTAAATGGGTGAGATTTTATTGCTTGATAGGTTAGTCGGGAATATGTACATCTAGGAAGTATTCATCATCATTCGATTGTCAATCTATTCATCTTATTAAGTCTTATAATCAAGTGGCTTTTAGCCTTGATAAATAGTGTTTCCTTAATAAAAACACATTTAAAATCGGTTGCATGTCTAGCAGTGAAATGATAGTCGTCTAACTTCCAAATTGTTCGTACCTGGTATAGTTTCCTTTTGTATCATGTGACCATGGCTTCTTGAACACCTTCGATCGTGTTTTAATTATTTAATGTATAAGTTAGTCGATGTCTGGTCGACAAATACATGTCTGACATAAGGAAATCCATGTGTTCACAAGGAATTATGCCACACTTCATATCCGTATGCAGGTGCGGACAAGATCAGGTCTGGCACAACGCCATTCCATGAACTTCCCTAATAAGTGAAATTACACTTGCCATCGTTATGCACGCTCGCTCTGACGATTATGTAAGGCACAAGAATGCAATATAGAGTATCCACAATAACATTACATTGTCGTTCGTGTATGCGCGCACCTGTAAAAATGGACTTGTTCTATTTTATTTATTTATTTATCTTACGTATTTATTCATCCTAGTTTTACCGTCGGGATAATTAATCGTACCCAGAATAGGGAATCAGAAAAATTAGAAACTTTTTTAAGTATTGGAATTGGCATTGGAATCGGTCATTTTGTGCCTTTTCTCCGATGCCAAAAACGATTGTTTTAATTATTTCATTTTTGTGTTCGTCTAAAACTTCATTTTCCATTGCTGGCGCTAGCAATAGAATCTATATATCTATACATCTATAAAACTGAACGTGTCTGTGTGTGTCTGTGTGTCTGTGTACATTTCCCTACGCAATAACTCTCTCGATTTTAAGTCTACAGACTCGAAATTTGATATACTGAGATTTGAAGAAATCTTTGTAATCCGTTTTCGGCCAGAAATTTGGCTGTCAAAGGGTCAAAGTTCAACGATTTGAGCTTTGAAAACTCTATCAAACTCCTCCGACAATTTTATGTATAAACACTTGAAATTTTAGATATAGGTTCCTTGGACATGGATCTAAATTAATAACTTGATTTGAGCCCAAAACAATAAATTTTAAGGGGTCATAATAGGGGTCAAATTTTAAAAATTTTTACCTCTGCGGTCTCTATCAAATTACTCAGACAATTTCTGGTC
>NC_136483.1:69486872-69504372 GCF_053919585.1 Euprymna scolopes
CCTACGTAAACGTACACCGACTTAATTCGTCGAAACTGGACGATGTATCAGGTAATATCAGCCTCAAACGACGGTGGTGGAGAGAAGTAATTTCTTCAGTAGATTTCTGAAGTCATACGCTTGGATCAACGCACCTTAGAAAATATGCACAAGTTTAATAAGAGAAATCGCATGGGTTTACAATAAATACAATTGAGATAATGAACTGTCAGATGAGATGAGCAACGTTTCTCTCTCCTAAATGTCAACATCTAATCAAACCAATGCTTGAATATGAAAGGGACAAGAGAAAGAGAGAGAGAGAGAGAGAGAGAGAGAGAGAGGGGGGGAATGGGGGGGTAAAAAGGGTAGATGACTTGAGTGTCGTCAGCTATAATCGAAACCGAAACCAAAACTTATAAAGAATTCTTGAAAAGATTATTTATTACAAGAAATGGAAGATCATAACAATTAAACGACAGTCACTCGGAAGGAAAAAGATGTAATCGTGACACACAAAATAACATATATAATATTATTAGGTCGTCATCATTTACGCTAAATATTCACAGAATGCCAACATCAATATGATACATATGAAAAAGTCCGCTGTGGAATTTCCACAGGTCCCGCTCATATATATATATATATATATATATATATATATATATATATATATATATATATATATATAGTGTGTGTGTGTGTGTGCGTGTGTGTGAGAGAGAGAGAAAGAGAGAGAGTGAGTGAGTGAGATAGAGAGAAAGGGAGGGATATAGAGATGTATAAAAATGATTGTAAATACTATGTTATATGTATCAAGGAAATTGATTAGCCCACGTATTTTATTATAAGTGAATTTCACGTTAAAGCAGTACTTCGAAGACCATCGATATCTGAAGCTTTTCGTTCCATTACATTAGCAATATGAGGCTTAAAGGAACTTCCATTACACATCCTTATTTCTATCTTTCAAATCCCGTTATTAAATAAAATAATCATACTCTCTGTCGACAGAAACAGTTGTCCATCTCTCTCGTTTACATGTAGTAGTTGAATCATTGGATAGTGATGTCTAGTTGTAAAGATTATCGTAGCTGTAGTGTAAGAGAAGAAAGTTTATGTATCTTCCTCTCTCCTTGTCACTGCAACGATATAACAAAGTAAAATAAATAAATAAAGCACCAATAACATCTTTGCTCTATAACGTCATGTCACTTTAATGTTTTATTGTTTTACACAAGTTTCTCTTTACCCATTTTCATTCTTCTGGTGGATTTAACCTTATGTGAGAAAGGCCGTTTTTAATACTATTTTTACACACTCGGTCGAACATCACTACAATTTGACTTTCTCTTGTTTTGTGCCAGCAGCGAAATACGGTAACTTTATTATTAAGTAAACAATCGACTATATTTGTGAGAGTATTTCTAATATATATATCCACATACAGTATTGTTTCGCCGTTTCACAACTCATCAGTGCGGCTAGACAGGCAACTACCTCAAGCCAGGATTGAAACCCAGCTGCCTGTACGACAGTCAAGGCTCCTAACCACTACGCTATCGGCGGATGCTGAGCGAGCCCTGAATTAATGATGTTTTGACATCGTCCGAACTACCATTTTTTTTTTTTTTTTAAACAACTCTTTCTTGGTCTTCAACAGCCCAAACTCCCTCCGGGGACCGGGCGACAAGATCAAAGTGTAGTATCTGTTCCGACAGATGCTGCAAGCTATGACTAGCAAAGACCATATGCGGGGGTAACCCCACATATCTGACTTTGGCCACTGAAGGGGCAACCCTTCATACCAACAGTTACTAATCCAGCTCCCATTCCCCACCTCTCGGGAGCTGTTCCCCCCTTTCCCTCCCCCCTCCACATTAAAAAACGGCCTTGTGCCTAATTTGCTCAGTGGGGAAGCAAATAAACCCAACAACTCTTTCTTGGCCTTCGAGACAAGATCACAGTGTAGTATCTGTTCTTCAGATGCTCCACTTCAATTTCTTGTTCTCTGTTAGTGGAGGAGAAATCCTTCACGACTGGGACAATTTTTATTTTTGTTCCTTTTCTCCACGTTAAAAAACGACCCTGGTGTCTAACTCTGTCTCGTGAAGAGTCATTGTAAATAGGAACAATATATATATATATATATATATATATATATATATATATATATATATATATATATATATTGTTTCTACAGTATTGATGAAGGCAAGAGTAAGCGTTTAATATTGTTCAACTCTTCAAATATATCTTTTAATATGTTGTGTTCCACATGCAAGCAGTTCTTAGAAAGAATCTTTACCAATGGAATTCTCGTTTAGTTTTAGACACAGATAGAGGGTGAGGAAAATTGTTAGCAGTTGTTGTAGGTAGACGAGTACGTGTTACGAAAATTTGAGGTCTAGTTTGGTTGTTTTTATTTCAACCCTTTCCGAGTTCAGTCATTTTGGAGAAAGTTTTTATGCTTCAAGTTCTTTATATCTTTAAATATTTATTCATGGTTGTTTTGTGGAGGAAAATCGTTGTTTTTTGTTTTTGACATCGCAGAACATGATTAAGTTTCGAAAAGGAAAGGAAATCAACAAAACCATCAATGTTCGATGCATTTTATGTCAGAAAGCCTGTATCTCCATAAATAGAGATTGAAACCCTTATGCTTCAAATAAATGAGAAATTTTGATGAAAGCAAAAGAATAAAGCAAGAAGCATTTTCTGCGAATGTAATACCGATGACGAATTAGAGTGAGTCAAAAATTGATCCCAGCAAGTTCAGGAATAAACTGCTGATTTTAAAGGTGAGTAAGACATCAGAAAACAGCATACGAAATCAATTCTAGGCGAAATGAAAACGCCCGTAAGCAACATGATGAATCACGTTAGCCATGGGCGTTTCTTATTTATAAAAAATAACCGAAAGCTAACAAGCAGAAAATGCCAGATCGCGAAAAGCGAGAGGACAAATGCAGCTTACCCGATATAAACTTTCTCCTAATTTTTTTTTTACTAGAGAGTCATCACTTATCAAGACCCAAGGGCCACTTGAGGATAAGGGTTAATGAATATCTGATAGACTGTGATAAAACACCGTGATGATCGGTAATGGCAGTATGATTCGATTATTTAAGAGGGCGGCTCAACAAGAACTTATCTACATTAGATTTGAAAACGATCATGTTATAGTCAGCTGTGAGGCAACCCCGCGGTATTGGGTTGCGCAGACAGGCAGCTCTAAGAAAGAATATTTGCCTATGGAATTTTCGTTTAGTTTTAGGCACGGATATAGAGTAACGAAAATTATTGACAGTTGCTTGCACAGCTAGACGAGTATTTCTAGCGAATGTTTTGCAGGGGTGGCGTTAGATTGAAGCTCAGTCGAGCATCTACCATAAAAGTAACGTCTGAGCAGCGATAGACTAGCAACGTCTCTTTTGTGAGAAAGAGGACGCAGGAAGGCGACAACACTTAATAAACATGCAAATACGGATAAAAGAAACGTAATTTTTCTATAAAACTTTTGTTTTTTGTTGCTTTTTTGTTGCCTTATGTTTTTCGACTCTTTCAACAGAAATCGTTTCTTCTTCTTCTTCTTCTTCTTCTTCTTCTTCCTCTGTAGTCTTTAAATCCAAGGCCAGTGTGACCGTGGTCTGATAGCGGTTGAAGTGATTTCTACTACCAGCCACTTTCACTGGGTTTGGAAGCCACAATAAGTAATAATTGCTTTGCACCGGGTGAATAGGAAAATTGCATTGAATATTCTAGTAAGCGTACGTTGCTGAAGGACATTGATTCTCTGGAGTTTCAGTTGGTTTCCTTTTTGGTGAGCAGGATGAAATGGTTGTTGCTGGTGTCGGCGACGGGGTTAAGATATATGGTGACAATAAGGTGGGGGATAGCGAGAATTAAAGACAGGCTGACAGATAGATAGATAGATAGATAGATAGATAGATGAAGAGAGATTGATGAAGAGAGAGAGAGAGGAGAGAGAAAGTAAGAGAGAATGAGAGAGAGAGAAAAAAGAGGAGAGAGAAGGAGAGAGGGGGTTAGGGTTCAAAGCAATAAAAAATAAAAACAGAAAGGCGGGGTAAGAAAGCAAATAGCAAGAACTAAAAGAGAGCAAAATATGGAAGGAGAGAGAGAGAGAGAGAGAGAGAGAGAGAGAGAGAGAGAGAGAGAGAGAGGGGGGGGGCAGGGAGAGGGGAAGAAAGAAAGAGAGAGAATGAGAGAGAGAATTAAAAAAATACAATAATATATATCGAGAGAACGAGAGAGAGAGAGAGAGAGAGAGAGAGAGAGAGAGAGAGAGAGAGAGAGAGAGAGAGAGAGGTTTCCGGTCTTAATAGTAAACATTGACTACATTCATGTCGCAGTAATTTGCTTAATTTTTTACTGAAGACAAAGCATACAGCCACTTCATGTAAGGAGCTAAAATATTCATGAGCAAAAACTAGCCAACAATAAATGTTATGCAGGTAAATTCCAATCCATAAAACAGTAAGTCTTCTTTCCTTTTATCAAATACATCACGTGCGGAATGTGAAGACTAAAGGATAAAATAAGGGAAAAGAAAGTTATGAGGCTGCCAAAAGTAAACCCATAATTCACTTTCTACTCCACGTGCCTCAAATGGCGGTAAAGTTAGACACAAGGTCAGTTTATTGCGAGGAAACTAAAATTTCTATCTTTTCAGTATCAACGCTTTGATCGTCACTTGGCTCTAATTAATATAAATGGTTCTCGTCTTAAAGAAGCACACTGCTTCGATAAGCTTCTGGAACTGATTTTCACCCCAGACCTGAAATGGAAGACATACATCAAATGTGTTGCCAAGGTTACTGGACAAATGGTCACGTAATTCTACCACCACAGAAGGTATCTCACTCCCAACGTAATCCTCTACATGTACAACAGCCAAATGCACCCTAAAATAGAGTACTTTTGCCACATCTGGAAAAACATGCCTTGACAGAGTCTAAAATCGATTTCGAAACCTAGTAAGTAATGCCCGTTTCTATTCTCTGCAACCTCTTTCGCACAGAAGAAACGTTGGAGCCTGTCTCTGCTCTACCGTTATTTTCATAAGTGTTCGTCTAAGCTTCATTCAATAACCTCCCCCCAGCCAAATTTTCACAAAAGAACTCGTCAAGATACAACCACTGCCAACAAGTTCCCCTATTATCCATCAGTGCCTAAATCTGAACGTAAATTCCATGAACAAACCTGCTTTCATAGAATTGCCAAACTGTGGAACTCTGTTCCACTGGTCTGCTCCCCAGCTTACTACAACATGGTCGTCTTCAAGTTCAATGTGAAGAAGTTCTTGCTATCTCTTCGCCTTTAATAATCCAATTCTGCGCAATTTCCACCGAAAACGATTACTGAGCTGTTGTTTCACTGACTATCTCATACTCATTAAGTCATCCACGAGTTGTCTCTGTGGATAAGAGCAAAATCAGCAATGATTGGCTTTCCAGGCATTCCCCAGTAAGTCACAGGCCATAATCCGAAAGAATGAGGTAAGACCTTGGAAAATTGCTTCATAATACCGACCAGAACATATATTACACTTTGAATTGAATTTAATTTTAATAAAATTAAATTCCATTCAGTAATTAGACACAAATGAATAAAATGAAACAATAGACCACATAAAAGGTATACTTATACAACAGGATTGTTAATTTTTAAATATGAGCACGAAAATTGATATTTTTCATTTCATTACTGGCTCAATATTTGAGGGATGGAGGATTCAATACATGGATATGTATCTATCTCATATAGAGATTAAATGTTAGTCTTATGAAAGGACGCTTGGTTTCTGAGAATTTACACAAAAAATAAAATGAAGAACCGATTTTAAATTTTCATTCCATCATGTTCACTTCAGCAATCATTATATTTTTTTAAAAGGAAAATTGCTTCTCGCAAGGCGTGAAGCCACTTGATGTAAGAGCTAGCAAGAACAAAATGATTATCACAAAGACAGAAGATGCCCAGTTATCTTTTTTTTTACACGGTGGTCACCACTTATCAAGGCCCGGAAGCCACTCAGGGATAAGGGTTGCAAGTACAGTGCGTTAGTGTGGAGATTTAATGAAGTGTTTACTTAAGAGGGCGTTTCATTAGAAATTTGTTAACGTTGGACTTAAAGGCATCCAAGTTGTAGTCAGGTAGGAAGCAGGCAGACGGAACAAAGTTCCACAGGCGTGCAGTTCTAAGAAAGAAGCTTTATTCATGGAATCTACGTTTTGATTTAGACACAGATAAAGAGTGGGGGAAATTTTTCACAGTGGATTCAGCTAGACGGGTGTTTTTCGTGAAGGATTGTCGAGGGGGGACCAGAGATTGGAGTTCAGACGAGCACCTGCCATAGAAATAACGATAAAACAAGGATAGGCTCGCAACTCTTAATTTTGAAAAGACTAAGGTTATAAGTAGGAGGAAAACAGTCAGCACGAAGAGAGTTCCACAAAATTGCAGTTCTTGCAAAGGAGCTATTAGAATAGGAAGCTGCATTACAATAAGTTGAAACCACTAGACCAAACGAGTTAACGAGCTGGAACAAAGGAAGCAGGGAATAGATTAAACAATTAAAAAAAAAAAAACACACACACACACACGGCCTAATAATATATATATAAAAAAACGAGATTAGCAGCATCACGTCTGTACGAATAATGGGAGTATAGAGAGAGAAAAAAAAAAGGGTTGGGCCAATCAAATTATAGATACGCTTTTTGCAATTTATCAAAAGTAATTAAATGGGATACAGATTCACCAACCTAAAAATGAGAATATTACTTTATATATGATTTATTAGTAGATGTGAGAAAGTGTTTAGAGTGATATAGAGCACTTTACGAGAAGCAGAAAGAACGATGTATCTACTCTATGAACTTTGAGAAAGATTTTATAAGAAATACCAATTTCAGAGTCAATTTCGTCTCAAAAGCAAAGCCATCCATGAGAATCTCGGGAAGAAAAAGGGCACGCCTACGATTGAAAGACACGAGCTAGGTATTAACAGGATTAAACGAAACCAGCTATTTTGTACCCGAATAATACTTCATTTACTCCGTGGCATCTCTTCCTTAAAATATTTCCACTTTGATCCCAGCCCTAAAAAAAAACCTTTTTGTCGACGGAGAGTAATAGCTGTCGATGCAAACTATAGCATCGGCAAAACGAGTTCTACTACCGTCAAGGTCCGTTATGTTTACACACGGTCTATTACTATTGAGAAATATATTATTAACGCGGTTTCCCCCCTTCAACATAAACCTCTTTACTTCTAATCAACCATGATTTAAAAGAAATAATCTGAGAAGAAAAGTGGATATCTTTGAGTGAGCAAAGTGTTCACTTCCTTATACCTATAAACATTCACTACTTTTCCCCTCATCTACCGTATTTCCCAACCCTAGCAACTACTCAAGTTTTTTCCCCTATCCCTTACTCTAACCATAATCATTCTGAGTATTACACAAAACTTTATCTGATAATGAGTCTCTTATTTAGAAGTTTAAAGAGTATAGAGTCACTCTTCAGTTACAGATATTCCAATGGCACCTCTGATCTGCCAGAGCAAAAACCTTGTTAGTTAAATAGAATCTATCAACTGCCGACTATTTGTTTACAAACTATGTACCTACAAAAAAAACAAAACAAAAAAAAACCCTAGAAAGCATTCGTATAGAAAATGGAATTCATCAACTATTTGAAATTACTAAGAAATTTATCCGGGTATATCGGATTGATTGCCAAGGTATGATTCGTCAGACACAGCATTTCCAGAATTACCAAAATATCAATTATTATTCTTTCTACCAACTCCTACATTAATAGCTTTTAACCACATTTGTAACCCCACACTGATGAAGTTCGATTAGGACCCCTTTTTGTCTGGAAATTCCGTTTGGATTGTCTGGTCCTTCTCTAGGGTTGTTACATTGAATCCTGTGTGACTTATTGAGTATAAGGTAGTCAGTGAGACAACAGCTCAGTAATCGTTTTCGGTGGAAATTGCGCAGAATTGGATTATTAAAGACGAATAGATAGCAAGAACTTCTTCACATTGAACTTCAAGACGACCACGTTGTAGTAAGCTGGGAAGCAGACCAGTGGAACAGAGTTCCACAGGTTGGCAATTCTATGAAAGCAGGTTTGTTCACAGAATTTACGTTTAGATTTAGGCACTGATGGATTTTCTTTTAGTCCATAAAATAATAAAATTCTTCAATAACATTCTAGATTTTTTTTAGTCCATAAAATGATAAAATTCTTCAATAACATTCTAGATTTGAACGTTTGAAATTCAAAGTATGTTACTCAATACTACATTTGTGGCCTCTTGCAATTCAAATCAAAGTTCTATATTTAGATTAAACAAAACTTTTCTAAAGAAAACGGCGTTATTACTTTTGTAGTATTTTTATACGTTTTCCAGGGCTCTGTTCGCAGCGGGTCTCCGCAAACAGCAAAGACAGCATTTTATTTTATTATTTCATTTATAACTTGAAAATCAATTATTGAAATAAAATTCTAAAAAATAGCAATAAAAATGGAAATGGAGTGGTGGAGGCTCATTGTTATTTGTTTTTCATATTTTTTAAATAGCTTTTTAATTTATTTTTTATAAAGAATAGATCGAAATCTGAATGTCAAAAAGGACTGATCAATCATTTTTATGCTTATGAAGGTAAAATGACATTCAAGGATAAGGCGGTTCTGGATATGACCTTAAACTATATCCGATGGTGAGGCCCCAGCTAGCGGGCTTTGAGGAGTGTAGAGCCACCCCTTAATTGCCATTGCTTCCAGGTCCACTCTGACCCGGAGTGGTAGTACCTGTTAGAGTCCCAACTATGGGTTAAATAGAAACTGATTTGAAAAAAATATATATTCTATTAAAAACTTTTTCTTCAAAATCACTGGATTCGGCATTAAATAACCTGAAAAGGATTGATATGCCGTAAAACAAAAACAGCCAATCAACCAAGGATAAGGAAATAATTGAGTTTTTAGCTTGACGATGAACGAGATAAAAACAGATGGATACAAGGGACAAAATTGACCTTCTTAAGAGAACGGCTCGACAAGTATCTGTTGACAACGGATTTGAAGATAACCATGTTTGCAGGAAAGTAGTCCTGTGGTAATGTGTTTCACAAATGGAAAGTCAATAGAAAGAAATCTTGTTCATCGAAATTACAAGAGACATTCAATAAGTAATGACACTGACCCACTCCTCATAGCAGTAGATCAACGACACTTGGCGCAGTTATTAACCTTTTTCTACATAGGAATCACTCAGAGTTACGCGTTCTCCCATCGTTTAATGCAGTTCTTAATACCGTTTTTGTAGAACATCACAGGTTGGGCCTCCAAACACGACGTGACTTCCGGAAGTTAAGGTGTGTCAACTAGGAAACGCGTTCCTTTCAAAAACAATGTCATGGCTAGGAATAGGTGAAAATAGAAGGTTATGAAAGTAGGAGGGTTGGGAAAGGGTTCATAGCCACACGCCGTGCTTTGTTGATTTTGCCATTTTGATAGCTACTTTTGTTTTCCTCAAAAGTGAAGCATAATAGACTCCTGTAATTGTGGAACCCTTTGCTAGGAAATATCATCACTACTCAGTCCTAGTTCCGAGAGACTGTAAACATGACCTTACCAGCGGAAAGTTACACCATTGCCCTCTTTGGAGGTAGTACTTCCGCTGCATTGATTGGGCTTTGGTCTCTGGGTCATATTGATATAACACAGGTTTCATCCTTTGTAATCAGTCTTTTAAAAAATCTGACTCATCTTCTTCACACATCTTCAAATTCATCCTCGAGCATATGACGCGTTTTCGCTTCTGAAAAGTTGTTCGCAACATGGGAATCGACCTGGTAGATACTTTTATGTATACGCAAAGTGTCATGAATTATAGTTTCCACAGACCATGTGCTAATCTTGACCACTTGGGTTATTCGGCGAATAGTCATGCGTCGATCTTCCAAAACGCATACACACACACACACGCACACACACACACGCGCGTGCGCACACACACACACACACATATATATATGTATATATATGTGTATATATATATATATATATATACGTTCTAATTGTACTTGTGTTCATAACTATCATACAAACAATCTAAGGAATCTCACTGTCTTTATATAAGTTATTAAATAATAAGGAGAGTGGCATATTTATTTAATATAATTGTTTCTATTGCACAAAGTCTTTAAGCTACATATGTGCATATGTGTTTCAACTAAAGCTGAAAACAGCTAGAGTCTCCTCTGTCCATTTGCACAAAACTGGACTAAAGAAAATATAGACCATATTAATCACTATTACACTTGCAGTTTTGTTTCCTAATCCATAATAACTGAACAATGAGTTTATGAGTGAATTGTCTGCATAGAAATTCACACACACACACACACACACACACACACACACACACACACACACACACACACACACAAACCTAACTTAATATAAATAGAGTTACTTAACCTTCTTTTTACAGAAAGTTGGTGTGACGTAAAGTCGGTTAAAAGTGGAAATCTACAAACGGGGACACTGAATGATTGCAAAAAAAAAAAAAAAAAAGTATTATCTAGATAGGATCAGTTGGAATTCCTCAGTATGGGCTTCGCAGGCAAACCAATATTCCTTTGGAAATAGGAGGTAATGCTTTGAAGAGGACTCCTCCTCTGGAACCAAGCGGAACCATTGTCTACTCACATATTAACCCGAAGGTCTGAAGTCAGATATATAGGTAAGTATATATTCATAATCTTCATTTAATCTTCTATAAGGGTAATCACGCAGATAATTGTAAAGTAAAGGTTGTTTAATCTCAACCACATCTCTCCTGAGTTGGCACCGTTCGATTCAAGTGGCAAGGAGAATACCTGGTATTCTTAAATGGTCACCAATTTAGTATTGACCAAGCTAAGCGTCGCTTAACTTCAGTGATCTTACGGGAATCGGTGTTTCAACGTGATTATGCCGTAAGTATTTAGTGACAGGTCTATTAATGTAGGTCGCCATAGAGAAAAGAGACTAAAGTGTAATAAAAAAAACTAAAACAACAAACGTTATTCATAGTTCTAATGGTAACATCTGTCTGTGTCTTTGTTCAAATAATAGCGCAAAGGCCGAGTTTACGCAAGGTTACAGAACCATTGTTGACTTTTTGGATGATGGTGGGGGGGACTATAAGCCTCCCAGGGTATTGTTTGGTCTTCACCTTTTATATTCTATAATGTAGAAGTATATGCCCACCAGATCACTACCGAATGTGATGTAACAGCTGACAAGGAAGGGCGAATAAGGCGAGAAGCGTTGAGAGGAGGGAAATAGACAGGACATTAATCGCAAGTATCTCACTGTCTCCGAATACCGTGCATTTTTTTCCTCCTAAGTGATACTCCAAAATACATTTGCCTAAACAATATCAGAGAAGAAACTGTTTATTAATGGAGTCGTTTTAAAATTTCTAGAATGTATATCTGTTAGGTATGGAGATTTGGTACCTGTCTGTCTGAAGTCGAAACTATAGTGTTACTTCTATTAGTTATGTTATTATGCTTACTTAAAAAAAAAAAATTCATCCGACTTCCAATACTTGATTCACAAGGGTGGGGTAGTGTAGTATATTCATTGTTAAAATAATACCATCCTTTCGAGGCATTATCGCTTCTTTGGAAGCGTGTAAGTGTTCGTTCGTCATGATACGATTCCCTCGGGCATCACCTACTCTTTTTTTGTGTGTGCATGTGTATGTAGGGGGTAGTATCTGTTCTGTAACTACGATAATATCTTCCCAGACATAATCTTCACCTTTGGGGAATTAGGTGATTGTAGTATATGTAATGTTATCATAAGCCATTCCATCAAAGTGGAACTGTGCCTAGTTTGGGGTGAAATTGTAAAAAAAAAAAAAATTCCACCAGGCATTACCGCCTCTTTTTTTGGAGGAGGAGGCTAGTGTAGTATATGTACGTTAATTAAAATACCATTCTGCCAGGTATTATCTTCTCCTCTTCAGGGTGGAGTGTAATGTAATATTGTTCTGTGATCATTATACCATCCTCCCGAGCATTTCCTACACTTTTATTTTTTTGTGTCTGTTTGGGGTTAATGTAGTACCTGTTCTGTTTTTTATAAGATCATACTCCCGTTCGTTATCTTTTTCTTTCAGAGTGGGGGGGGGACTAGTGCAGTATATCTTGATCTGTTATGATATTACCTTATCAAGCATTACCAACTTTTTGAGAGGGAGTGGTGTAATGTTTGATCTGTTTTAATGATACTTTCCTTTCAGGCATTACTCTTTCCTTTGTTTTATTTTAGGGAGGGGTAGTAGGATATCTATTTTTGTTTTTCGTTTTCTATCACTGCCAATCTAATTTTTTTAGTTTTGGCGTCACTCAGAAATTTTCAGAAATTTAAATGAGGAAAACCTACTTAATATTGCATCAACTTAAATGGAGATCAATTAGCAACGTATTTACGTAACTGCGCTAAACAGTCCTATATATACATGCGCAGAGCAACGTGCAGACTTCCGGTACACGACGCACCATCAAGGATGGCTTTATGCGCGGCATTAAACTATGTTTTCAACAATGGAAAGCACATGTAATCAAAGAATCTTATAACAATATACCACTCGATGTCTTGGTTTCCAAGATAGGTTATCATGCTGACATTAAAAAAAATATTCAATAAGGGCCCATCAAATGATCAATTCGATCACAGATTTGAAGATTATTGGTCGTCAGCTACGTAGAAGACCTTAACTGGGAATAATATTGGTTCCAAATCCAATAGAGTATTAACCAATTTTGAAATGGTTTTTTCCTTGTTGAATGAGAGACGGCTGATGTTCTGTGCAATTCGAGGTCGTTTCTTCCAGTCTTTCGAGTGAAGTTAATTGCTTGCTGCCTGAGCTACCCCTACCGGGTAATGTCGACGAGACTGACCAGACAATTTTTAATAAGCAAGAGTGTTCTACCTTTAAGAGGGATTCTCTGCGATCCAGAAACTGATACTTATCGATAAATATAATAAGGAAATTACCCGCATAGACTGGGGGTAATTTATTGTTGTGGAGACGGCCACTAATTAACATAGGCGGGTGAGTGAGATATATAAAAGATATATAAAGGTATCAATCACCAATACTGGGGGAGTTCGGCAATAACAATAGATCAGTGACATGCTCGCGAGTCTTTTCTGTGAGAAAAAGTTTGCAGGGAAGAGAAAAGGGCATCACGTACAAGGTTTTCAAACCGGTTTTGAACTCTATCAAAGCTAGATAGGGTGCGCCGAGCAGCTCCTGCCCAGATGTGGCAGCAGTACTCTATTTTAGGACTTACTTGGCTCTTGTACAGATGGAGGATTGTATCAGTAGTGAGATACCTAGTGGAGCGGTAGAATGATCCAACCATTTTTCCAGCGATCCTGGTAACAGATATGATGTATGTGTTCCATTTTAAGTCAGGAGTGAAGGTCAGTCTCAAAAGCTTGTCAAGATATGGTGCTCCCCCAAGACAAGAGCCATTCATTTCAATTGGAGCCTGAACGATTATGATGAATAGAGAGAAGGTTGGTTTTAGCTGCATTAAAATTAACCAACCATCCTTTTCCGCATTGCACCACGTTCTCAAAATCAGAAGAGAGATAATCAGAAAGATCTTGGTCATTGTCGGTCTTTGAAGTGTTTCCATTGATTGTGGTGTCGTCTACGTAAATGTCTACAAATGACCTAAGAATGTGATTTGGGAGATCAACGATGAAGATAAGGAAGAGAGTTGGATGGAGCCTTGCGGGACGCTAGCATTGATACTATGAGCTTCTGATTTCTGTCCATTGACGACTGCTCTTAGAAGACATTTTTTGCTGTTCTGTAACTGTCAATCTTGTGAAGTAGACTTTTATGTCATACCATATCAAAAGCCTCTGGTATGTCAAGAGTTATTGCTTTAGAAACGAAACCTTCATTGAGTGATTCATTAATCCTATGTGATTGTCTAACAAGACGTTTGTGCCTATGGAGGTCGATTTTATGTAAAAACACCACACGAGAATCCATCATTACCGAAGGAAAGGCTACTACTAAGAAACCGAATGGTTTCACAAGTACGAGACTGTTAATGTAATAAAACTCCATGGCGTCGTGCAGGTAAATAATGAAATTGTACAGTAAATATAATTGTTTTATTGAAACTATTTGTTAAGTAAACTCTAAATTGATCCGTATTGTGTGTATTGCTTTTTTTCTGTAATCAACAAAGGTAAACATTTGACTGTTTTAATAGAAACGTTATAATATCCTGTCATACTTAATGATTTTAATAAATGTCCATTTATTTCAAATACTTACTTTTTAAAAACTATTTTTCATTCTCAACAACGTGTATTGTTACTTGGACGTGAGAGGCTACTAAACGGGATCATATGATCATATATACAGGAGACTATGTGGGGAAGTTAATCAGCGAGATGTATGTTCGCGTTAGATCTAAACTTCTGCATGTTAGTACAGTCAGGAAAGCCACATACAATGATGGGATTCTAAAGTTTGGCGGTCCAAGAGAAGACGCTATTAGAGTAGAAGGTTTTCCATCATCTGGGGACCTCAACAGTGGAGGGGTGATATTTTGCTGTATTAAGTATAAATTTTGTCAGCGGTGTTGTCATCGCGCGTCAAATTTTCTGTAAAGAATTTTCAAAAACTTAATTCACAAAAACAAAAAAAAGATAGAAAAATTTTACTCCAATTCTAAGCTATTATCGCTGGTCGAAGTGTATACAAGTAACACAGTTATTTTATTTAATTTATTAATTCTTTCTATTTTTTTTAGTTGAACCTGAAACACGTTTGTTTAGGCGCATCAACGACTTAAAAAAAATATTTTAGCAGAAAAATCTGGTTATGCTGAAGGTGATCGATTTTCTTCGTCGGACATCTTCCTTGTTCACGATCTCCTTTGTCTGTCATATCATTTGTTGGCGATCCATCTTGTTAGTCAGTTTCCTTGATCGTCATCATTTTTTGTCTGACATCTTTCCGGTCTGTCATGTCATGCAGTGTCCTCAGTGTCCTTTATTGAACCGGAACGATGCAATTTCTGATTAATTCTGACGTGAATGGAGATGTGATACGGGCGAAGCCCCCCAAAAACGACTGGATTGAATAGCCACCCTCTTTCTTTCTCTGTTTTATTGGGACAAGCTCTCCTCTTCACTTGCAAAAGCAAGTTAGAGTTTTCACAGGAAATGACAACTCAAGTAATCGTTATAAACCCCAAATCTAACAAGCCGATGCAGACTCCTATATAAACGAAAGAATCAGAAAAAGATCAAATCCACTTCGAAGGACTCAAGTACGTATGCTCACCCGTGACTTAGACAGGGGAAGAGAAATGAAAAAGAACACTCCAACAAAACTCATTTACAAACTCCATCAAACCAGATCTCTCCATTTAGAACATTTTTCTCTCTATATATATAACGGTACAGAGACCAATCAAAATGCAGATTAAAATGAAATAAACAGATTTATTTATTTAAATTCTAGCTTTCGACTCGTATATACCGTATATTAGTCTAATCAGGGAAGCAAGAAACAGGCGGGAAATTTCAAAGTCTTAATTGCCTGGACGAATAGTAAGTTGTTTTCAATTAATTGTATATAACGAATTGTTTATTATTTTTTCAAAATTGTTTACTATTGTTTCAGAATTGCATGCCCAAAATAGGGTTTGTTTATCATGAGATAAACAAACCAAAACATAACGAACCAAATCAAACCAAATCGATTTTAAAAACCAATTTTTATTTATTCTTAGATGTTGAATGGTTCAAGCGATCGTTGTTCGAAATTTGGTAAATAATTACGTTTTTTTTTCTTCCAAGTTTTAATCAAACTATTATTATAATTGGTGTTTATTTTATTTATTTAGTTGTCCATTTTTATTTTATTTTATTTAATTTATTAATTCTTTTTATTTTTTTTTAGTTGAACCTAAAACACGTTTGTTTAGGCGCATCAACGACTTAAAAAAATTTTTTTTAGCAGAAAAATCTAGTTATGCTGAAGGTGATCGATTTTCTTCGTCGGACATCTTCCTTGTTCACGATCTCCTTTGTCTGTCATATCATTTGTCGGCGATCCATCTTGTTAGTCAGTTTCCTTGACCGTCATCATTTTTGTCTGACATCTTTCCGGTCTGTCATGTCATTGTCCACCATCTTCCTTGTGAGGGAGCTTAATTGTCAGCTATATTTTCTTGTCTGCCATCTCGCTCGTCGCTCGACAGCCATCTTGTATATTATCATCCTCGTTCGTTGTCTTCTGCGTCGGCCATCTTTGCTTGTATTCAGTGTCCTCATTGACTCTTTTTTTAATGATGGAATACTATTGAGTGAGACAAGAAATTATATTCTCAGTTTAGTAGCATGTTCAATCATGAACTCTATAATAAAGAGCAATGTGTATTTATTTGTAAATACATATCTGTCCTATCACGCTAAACTAGCAAAACCCGTTAACCGGCGTTACCCGGCGAAAGCAGCTCCCCCCCCCAAGAAAGTAAACTACAGTTATTGTGGTGGTCACTGCCGTCCTTGAACAATTGCGAACATTAGCGACAGTGGTCGAAATGAAATAATCTATCTTTCACTAGCGATTAGTGATGGTTTGGGGCGATAAGATACTGTTGAACTTTAAAAAAGCAATTAAGAGAATGCGTAAATCGATAGGAATGGATAAAAGTACGAAAAATGGTCAATAAGAATAATAATGGAAAGTAAAAACAGAAATTTTAGAGGTTAGGGATTCTCACTATATGTGGACTGTTTAGAGTGATCGAAATCAGTGGTAGCAGACCTAGCTGTTTCGTTTGTGTTCAACTCTTTCTCTTCTTTTCAACTCTTCTGCCAATAGTATTAATGCAAATTCAAGTTTTATGTCGTCTTTTTTTTTAACGTATAAAAGAAAACAATTACGATTTTTTCACTTCATTTCTTTCAATATTGTCATGTTAAGAACGGCTTTTGGAATAGACATCCCAAACTCTCCATGTTAAGAATGGCTTGCGAAATAGACACCACGAACCTCTCTATCTTTAGAACGACGTTCGGAATAGACACTATCAACATCCCTATCCAAAGAACATCTTTCGGAGTAGACAACCCTCTTTTTAAGCGGGGAAGTAGATGTGGAAAAAAATTCCCCCAAATTTAACTATGATAATCAGTGTCAGTATATCCACCCGCAAGTGCTAAAAAAAAAAAAAGAAAAGAAAAAATTGTGGGGTGGCAGTGTCGGTAGGAAAGAAGTAGATTTGTTAATCGCGCGTGCGTACAAACCTGGCAGTTAGTGAATAAAAATGCTTAACACAGGTCTTTATATCTCTATAAGTATTTGTCTCTGCAAAATTTGAATGAGCTTTTCTTAATCAGCATAGTCAAAAACCAATGAAAGTCGTCA